>NW_008655446.1:0-43238 GCF_000695815.1 Acanthisitta chloris | reverse complement strand
GCGTTAGAATCAACAGCCAGCAATATGTTCTTGTGTTGGTTTCCTTCTGTCATATACACTCGCATTTTGAATACAGATAGGTTTTATTACGCTTCAGTTGGACTTTATGCACACATTTACATGGGTTACTAATGAGTGTGTAAAACCAATACAGATTATGACTTTGAGGAGATATTTGTTGGGGAGGTTAGAGACAGTTTGTGGAGACATCCACAAAAATAAGGGCCAATATTAAGACTTCAACAGATCAAAGCTCTAAGAAGCATGACATTTTTATACAATGCTTGCTCCCAACACAGACATACACATAAGTGATTTTCCAAGCTATTAGCAAGTGTCTGCTTCCATTTTCTTCAGTGGAAGCTACTGAATTCAACACAAATAATTTCTCCAACTACAGACTCCTATTTTTGACAATTCTTGGCTGAATTATTATAACAGAAATTCATCTGGGCCAAAGGCTTTTATATTAGCTCCTAATTTAAAGAGGTTTCAATTTCAATATCTCAATAATAATAATGTGCAGAAATTTGTTTAGAGACATAAAACATATTTATAATGACATATCATTATTCTTGCCCTACTTATAGTACTTGAAGCACCAAATGTCTCCAAACTTCCTCCACAGTCACTTTTTAAAATATTATTTGTATCTTAAAGAGAGCATGTGGAATAAAAGATTTCCTTTCTCCTCTTGTCTGTGCTCTACATGACACTTTGCTCTCACCCAACCTACATTCAAGAGTGTAATTTTTCAATATTCTGGAAGGAAATGTTATATTTAAGATTAATAGGTGAACCAATTTCTTGTGGGATAAATACATTTCCAGGATGGTTTGAGGGCTAACTTTGTGGTTTAAACACAGACTGCCTTAAAAGAGGTTGTGATTGGCACAACTCATCCTCTTAAGTATTACTCAGTTCAGCTGCAGACATTTGACCAGCAAATGGTTGCAGCAACTTAAGCCATGCAAGTATCACAGCTTAACTCAAATCATCTCTCTCAACAGACTGAAATAAACTGGATAAATTTGCATGAATCACACAAGGAAGACTTGGAAATTCCCTTCTGCTGATAGGCCAGAAGAGGTGCTAAATTACAGTTAAAGGACAGCTGCAAAAAAATTTTATGAGGATCACATCTTCGGCCATCGGTAACCTGTCTTTCTGTCTTCAGAAAAGGGCATTGTAGTACTGGGATCATACTTTCAATGGATGCTCTTTCATTGCTTCTAGAATAGGCTTTAACATTAAAGCTGTTCCCAGGGAAAAATTGGCCCTTGGCATTATAATCAAGATGCTGGCCTTGATCAATAAAAAGCCAAGCCAATTGCACTCACTGCATCACAGTGAGACAGTCTGCCAGACACTCAAACTGTGCTTTTCTCAAACACCTACACATAGTTACAGATTTCATCAGTGATCTAGGTACTCTAAACAAAGAGTCTTTCATGAGAAAATTCTATCCAGAGGAACTTTTGCTATATTGATCAGCACAGGCAAAGGTAGAAAAGATTTATCTAATGTCTCATGGTGATCAGGTAATGAGGTTGTCCTGTTCTATCTTCTTCTTGAACAAGTATTCCTATAACAAGAAACGCATTGAAAATTGCAGGGAGAATTAATCCTAATTGAAAGATGGACTGGTGGGCTACATGATCTTTCAAGGAGAAAACAGTTCTTAATTCTGTTTGTCATCTCTGTGCTGTACCAAAACTTTGCCTTTGAAGCCAACAGATGCAGAGATGAACTCCCAGCTCTTTGATGCATTTGAAATGAAATAGGCAGATAGACAGTGAATACATTCTTATTTTTAGAGCATTTCTTCATAAAGTTTGAAAAATTTCTCAGTGTCCTTTTTGGTTACTGAACTCTCCAACAGTACCTGCTAATAGGATACTTTAGTTAAACTGGGACAAGAACAGTCCCTGCCAGACAGCCTATCCTTCTGTTCAAACTTTAATTAAAGGGAAAAGAGACTTCTATTGCATTTTGCAGTTTAAGTTGTAGAAGCTAGTTACAATGCTAGTTATCAGACTTTGTGAGGCCAATGTTCAATCCCTCTCACAGCAGAAGTTTTACTTACAAGGATACCAGGTTGGTCCTGATACCTAACTGCACCATGGGATTTTTGATTGTTTGTTTGTTTTAACAGCAAGATTTCATTTTTGTCAAATAGTAAGTTTTATGAAACACAAAAGTCTTATATGTCAGAATGACACAAAGGCAATTCTAGTAAATATAAATTCATCCCTAGACTTTTCCTTCTGTTCTAACAGGCAAATGCATTTAAGAAAATCAGTCAGAAGACATGTTTGTTGATGAGTAGAGGAACTTTCCATTACAACAATTCATGCAGAAAATTCCCCTACTAATAATCATGGAGAGAACTGAAAATAAATAGAGAAGACTAGAAATAGCGGCAACTGTTTTTGTAAGATAGAATTCATTGACCTACACATGATACAGAAGGAAAATGTAAACAAACTGTGCAAATGTTGGACAAAAAAAGGTCTGAGCTTTTAGGATTTCAGTATTCTTTCACTATTACTTGGAGCCATACATGGACAAGTACTTCTCAGTTTGACAGCATCCATCATATCTGAACAAGTTGCCTATATTGCAATGGATATTGGTTAATAGCTGCTCTAATTTTAAATACTCAGAGAGCTTTAAAATTACCTGTCTCGGAGGTTTGTGAAAGTACAGCCACAATAGAAGCAAGCTCTGCCAAACCAGCTTTTTGCATGGTTTGTGCCACATTAGATGTCTTTTAGACTAGTCACAAAAAAAGCCAGGAAGGAGGACATCATAGAAACAACTTCAAGTACAGTTGTGGTGGTTTTGCAGATGCATTACATTTCAGGCTATTCTTGTTAAGGTAGTTAAGTTTAAATACAGCTTTGAGAGAGGCATGTGAGATGCCTTCATTTCAGTGTTACTAGCCAGCATGATTTGATATCCAGGAAGCAGAGCAGCTCTTCTAAACTGCCATCCATCTCCTTATGCCTGCAAAATACATATGTGCTTTTCTGAGAAGAATGAGGCTAAACAGAACTACACACAGTTGGCAGAGACAAGCAGGGCAGTACACAAAACCTTACATATCTGTGTTGCTCTGCTGCTGGTAATCTGGGCATATGTTACCTTATATTGCATTCTGATTCGCTTCCACCAACATCCCAGAAGGCTGTTTGCCCTCATATGGAGGGCTAACATAAAATGCCCTGCTGAAGGCTGTTCAAGGTGAAGGCCAGAGCAGAGAACAGTGTACTGCTGGAAGACTAAGATCAGGAGTACCTTTACAGAAGTCAGTAGCCCTATATCAAGCCGAAATAGACCCAGTGCTATCATCAGAGAAACAAGCCCACACTGAGGTAAAATAATGCAATTTTAAGGACAATACAATTCAATGAAATTTCTTCAGAACACAATTTATGTGACAGAATGAACATATTTCTCTTGGGTGTCAATGGTATATCTCAGCCCTTTTTTCTCGAGTTGTCAGCTAGAAACTACTAAAACAAACTTCAGAGCACCCAAGTTATGCAGCTCCTGACTTACAATGATGAGGCAGACATAAATGGAAATCAAACACAACATAAGCAATGGCCATGTCATCTTGTATCTTCTAGAAAGAATATAGAAAGGCAAATCCATCAAAACTTTCCAAATCAACACCTTTTTGGAACCTGCTGACAGTGAAGCCAAAGGGAAAATTGGACTTCAGAACCCAGATCAAAGCTGTATTTTATAAGGAACTGACATCCAAAAGAAATCAATGGAAAAGTTCTTATTATCTTTGATGGGACCACAATGCTTGTCTATAAACACCACCTGCAGTCATGAGATTTGGGCTGCAGCTCATTCTCACCTCCTCTCCACAGGTAGGGTGCATGTAGCAAGCCTGGGCAGTTCATTGCATAGGCCTCTGCCTCAGCATCTTTTCTATACACTCAATCTGATCCTCCAAGCAAGTTTCCTGACAACCTTGTGCATGATGTATCTTCATATTTTTGTCTTAATAATTCATCATATACCCTATAAAAGACACTATATCCTTTTTCCCCCCACTCATTAAAAAGCCTTAAGATATCTTACTAAATTTCCTACTGAACTGACATAATTATCTTATTGACCTTAAACAATATAATAAATTTAAGTATTTTGCAGTCAAATAATTCCAATGATTGTCACTGCATTCCGCTAAACTGAGGGTCTTCTTAATATACTCTAAATCTCTTTCACATAGTAAGCCTTGAAAAGTCACACTCAATTTTCAAGACAGGTCACTGTCTTCTGTGTCAAGGGCTGGTTCACAAAAGAAAAGTGAACTTATTGACTACTTTTACTTTAGTAATTTGCTAGAATTATTTTTTTAAAAAAGCTGAATCATTCCAATGCTGTTACTATTCTGTCACACAAGTGTTCTGCCACACTCTGTTTACAAAATTGTTCTGAGAAAAAGTTATGTTGTGTTGATACAAACATTGAAGAGGAAACTGCATTTCAGGTCAGTGAAACAGCAAAGGGGATTCCTCTAGATATAAGAAGTTGTGAGGCAGATTCAAGGCATCCCAACCAAAAAGCCATGTTTTGTCATGCTCACATATGCCATAGAGTCACTATGTGTCACTCAGAGAAATGTGAGTGAGATCATGCGTCTGTTATTTTTTGGACATGTAGTTGATAAAGCTTACTGCAATGTCTTACAGTGACTTTGAAGCCAGACTCAAGCTAGGACTGGCTGAATAAGGAATCTGAGGAATACTTAAATCAAGAAATGTTAGGCATGAAGAGAAGAAAAATCTCCTAATTCCTTACTAGATCTTGTGATGTTTTATACCTAATAACAAGAACCAAGAAAACAAAATTCTACATGAACATGCATCTCATTTAAAACCAATAAGGGTTCTTGGCAGTGTAGCTTAAAAAGCACATAGATACCAATGCTTCTCTATTTCTCAGAATGAGGCCTCTGAAGCAATAAAAACAGGAACAGTACCTTATAAGATAAGAATTCCAGCTTCATTAAAGAACCAGAGTGCTCAGTGGTTCAGCTGAACAGACAATATCCAATAGGCTTTAATTCTGAAAGTCTGGATCCCTGATGAGCAACCAGCATTCTCTCATGGCAATACAAATTTTTTTAGCTGAGTGAAACAGATTCTCTTAGAGACAAATGAATTTACGGGCAACTAATGCTCACGCTACTGACTTTCATTGATATATATATATATGTCTGTGTGTTCATTTCTCTGCCTGCCAAATTTTGCAAATAAGTTCTGATCAAAACTGACAGGGTAGTGTAAACCTCAAATGTTCATCACCTCACAAGGAGAGGCAGCGAAAGACAAAAACTCATTAGAGTCCACACCATAAGGAAAAAAGTAGCATGGGTTCCCTCTTTATTAGACATCTCTGAACCTAACCTCAGATACATAGCCTATATCACCAGGATTTATCCTTTGCATAGCCAGTATTGCTGCTAGTAAGAGGGCTGTTTTGTTGATATTTTCCAGGAAAATTACAGAAGAACCATGTTAGCTACCACCAGAGACTCAGAGAGCATGGTCTCACCTCCTGAGTCCCCAGCATCAAATGAATGCACTTTCCAGACCTCAGAAAAGGCTCAGTGGGGACTAATGCAAATGCATGTGACCTCACAGAGCAGTAAAAGGGTCCACAAATATATTAAGCACTTTATAAATAGGCTTAATTGTTCATGATGCCCTTGCCACCCATATGTTAGCTATTGAGCACTTCTATTGGGTATATCAGATTTCTTGCTGGGCTGCAACAAAGATATTAAAGAAACCTGCTTGTGGCCATAAGGTGATCTGAACTGGTCAGGCAATAAAACACCATTTGTGGTGCTCTCACTTGGCTCAATGACTCACTCAGCATCCTCAAACAAATAATATAAAAGGTGATTATTTCTAATCCCAACAAGAGTACATTGGAAGAAGTAGCAAAGACCATCCCCATTAATATCAATTCTTGCTGCAACATGTCACTAATGTGCTTCAGAACTACACACAGCAGGGCTGTCCTACCAGAAAAACAACTTTGTTCTTAGTCCACAAACTAGTGTAATAACGAATGTTTATTACAGCAGCAGCAATTGGCTTCCTGGATTTTTTTCTTATCTTTTAAGAGAAGAGATTTAAGTCTCTTTTTTGGACAAATTCACACAGCAAAACCAGGAGCATTAAACACAATCAATAGGGTTCATTCATGTGCAGCTTTATAAAGAGATTCTACAAAATCTCACACTGGGGAGTTGTCTCTTTTGACTAAGGAAAGGCTCTGCACTACATACAGCATTTTTCTTTCGGTAATATCACTGTCAACCTAGATTGCACACAGTCACACATATAAAAGGTAGCTGGCCCTGGTAACCTGGCAGGGCAAAGGTGCCTCCTCACCCCTGCTGCTCCTTTCAGTGCAATGAAGGACGTTTCAATCTACCAACACTTAAATTCCTAGGAGCATTTTATGATAGCCATAGCACTAAAATTCCTTAGCTGCATTCTTCTAGCAAGCTCAGTTTTGACTGTTTCATAGGACAATCTCTCTACAAAAGGTCAGGGACTAGGAGCTATAAAAACTTCTTAGACATCTCTTTCCTTTCGTCTTCTGTTTTTTTCATCTCTTCTCCCACTCTGTTTGTTAGGGATCACAGGTCTAGCATCCTCCTTCCATTATCAAATTAGCTAGATGGGAAGGAAACCAGTCAAAACAGCAGGGAAGGGCAGACTGAGATACTGCCAGAATACTCACAGATAGCTGAGATAAGAAGACATAATATAGCAAATACACTCAGATGCAGTGCACCACATTGGTTGGGTTGGTGCTAAGTTGTATTACTGGTGCTGTTTTTTATGTAGCAAACTACCATAGGCTAATGATAAAGCATATCTCCTTTCCATTACAGAGCAATTGTGCAATTGCAAAGCATCTGCCCAACTATCAAATTAGCTACAGTCCAAGGTTTTTGTTTATAATTTTTTCCTACTTTTGTGAAGCTACGCAACCAAAGATCCCTGCACTTCAAAATATGGCAGGTCCTCTGCTTTTTAGGATTTATCTCCGTATTTGAAGTCTTGACAGTAAGCAGCATTTATGCTTGAAATTTCTAATGAGGTGTTTAGGACTTATACAATGACAGGTGTTATTTCTATTTTAATGGTAATGATTTGCTTGTTTGACAGAAAGTTACTGTAATAGGGATATACTGGAGCCTTTTCCATCTATGTCGAGGTCATGTCTGCTTATGGATCAAGCTGTTTTTGTGCTGGTGCAAAAAGAGTCTCTCTAAACGGGCCTGAAGGGTCATATGTAGCTCCAGGAACATGTGTACAGTATAATTTTCCACCCTCAGCTTCATGGTGGAAAAGAATCGGGCTTGACTGCCAGTATTGCTGCCATCTCAGAAGTCAGTTTAGTTCCACCTGTGCTCATCAAAGGCTTATCTGTATCTGACCCTAGACTTGAACATTGCCAGATCTAAAGAAACTTTAGATCAGTGCTTTGTATCAAGTCATATACAACTATGCTGCCACTTCAGAAAGTCCATCATGTTGGGTTTATTGAGTATATTGAAAGAATAAAGAATTCATTAAAACTATATGCCTTCTACCACAGCCACACAGTGCTGCAGTATAGTGAAGAAGATACAGACTTCATAATAAAGTTCTAATTACAAATACTTTAAGAGTATTGATAAATGTTTAATAAACAATTTAATGACTCACCAATTCTTCAGTTATTAAAGTACAGAAAGTCTATAGCTTTGTTATAGATTTGTTCTGCTATACCTACAACTGATACAATGTACAGTGCTCAGGTTTCTAATATCTATTATTTGTGTGTTTGTCATTGGTAAAATATTTAGAAATAAAAGACTGATAGAACATTAAAACTAAGAAGCTGTTCTACTCTATTTCTACAGTTTCCATCACTTCATCTTTATTATACTGATATCAAAGTCCTACCATTTCATGCCCCATACTGCCTTCAGTCTTTCTCTTTCTCTCTCTCTCTCTCCCACTGCCCTTAGGCAAGAGTGTTTGTCAGTGCAGCATTTTGGTTTTCAATGAGAAGTTATTCACTTTCTCTCCTGCAAATCTTAAATACAATTTAAGAGAGAGACTGGTTTGTTTCTTTCTCTGTCTGCTCTTTATCACTTTTATGCATGTGAAAATCCATAAAAAACTAAAAGCCCTGTCCTTAGAACACCATCATCTGTTGCTATACACTGCTACTCTTAAGCATGAGATGAATTTTGACAGTACATGTGCAGACACAGCTCCCATTGGGAAACTAATGTTCACATACAAGTTAAAACAGTTGGCAATTCTGAATTTTTTATGATAGCCATGATAAGTTCACTTCCTCATCACAAAAAGAAGGTGATACTGACACTCCAGTCTGGGATTTTGGTCAAGCTTCACCTCTAGTAGTTAAACACTCATAATTCACAGAACCAGATTGTAGAAGATAATAATTGCCATTCTAAAGCATTTGTAGTATTGTACAACAGACTCATTAAAAAAAATTTTAAAAGTCAGCAATACAAAGCCCATGCTGTATGAAGAATGAACTGGTTAATGAAGAAAAACTAAATTGAGAAGCCAGACACCAAGAGGGGATTGAGTCTTTAGTACAGATTTAAAGAGCATATCTGCTAACACTGCGCACATGACAATGACTAACAGAGTTCTATAAAGCAGTGGACTGTACTGTGAAGAGAATCAGACAAGCAACTGAGCAGAGTCTCTTACCATGGATGGGGCAAATAGGGCTTATGTAACTATTAAGGGTCACACTGGGGTCCAAGCAACTGTTTTATCTTTGTGTACAACATCAGTTTGGTGATTAGTATTGAAGTATTGTGTTCTTTTGCTCTTTTTTTCTTGTAGGACATAAAATATAATAAAATCATAGAATAATCTCAGAAATGTATTTGTAAATTGAGGGAACTCGACTGTGAAAGACCTAGAATATGCGTTTTGTCTACTATACTGTGGTTGGCTCTTACATAAATTAATGACTAGAACATGAAGCTTAAGGCCAAATTTTTATCTGTGAAGAGTAGTAACGACTGGAATAAACTGAAGGAGGAGTCAGACTCTATATTTCATAAGGCATTTTGACAAAAACTAGATGCTGTTTGGAGGATACACTACTGGTAAGGTCTCAAACTCAGTTCAATTGGTGATGAGATGATTTATAGACCAATATATCAAAGAGGTTAGAATAAGCAATCTAATGGTTCCTTCTCACATTGAATTTTTCACATGCTTTTTTACGGCAAGAAGAATGATTTCAAAGATTAAAATGCTAGTGGATAAGACCATCACAGCCCCTATTTACTTGTACAAGGATACATAGCCCCATTTCTAACTCCTCATAGCTGCAGTAAATCTTAATCTGGTAGAGGAATAAGATGCCTGTTTCTTGCTATAAATAACAGAAAAGAAGAAAAATAGTCCAGCTTCTTTCCCCTTTTGTGTAAGACTGGATAAGGACTCTGCTGCATTTTCCCTGCTGAGGATTGTGCTTTTACAAACCAAACACACCATCTCTCACCCACTTCAGCTGCTCCATATAGGTATATACACTCCACACTCCTAGAGCTTCACACTGTGAGGTGCTGAATGTCGTGCACAACCCTGGAAGATGCACAGTGTACCATACTGAAACAGAAGGGCTCAGTCTGGATATCCAAATTTCAGCAACAGCACTCTGCAAAATTTCCAAAAGCTGCATTTCTGAAGGACTTAAAACTGAGCTGAAGATACAGTCATGGATCCTATTACAGTCTGTTATGGTTATGTATGAGATTTCTTAATATTTAGACTGAAACCACCACATTAGATTAAGAGAATGCTTTCCTGGCAGTTATAATTACAGAAAACAAATAATCACTCCCAGTTGTCAAATAAACAAGGCAGGATATCAAAGACATTTCTTTATACACTAATAAAATGCTAAGACAAGCACTTAGCCTAGTGCTCCCCTATTGACCCACAGTTTAATTTGGAAAGGTGTCAGGTTTCCTCTTAGAGTGATCTTCAGGCTGATCTAACAAGGCAGGGGCACTCATAGCTCAGTGAGTGTGCAATCGTCCACTTACCCTCTTCAGTGAGGTGTTTAGAACATTGATCCTTTCCTTTATTTGCCAAAAGTAAAACTGCTTAAACCTCAAAACTATATTAAATAGAAATGTAACTTCTGGGCTAGTTTGAGGTTCCCTTTTCTCTTTGCTAGAATGCTATCTTGAAAGTATTATAAAGAAATATACAAAAGTAGAGCAAAGAAGACATTGCTTCATAAGGCTCTGCATGTATGCACACAGAAGTAAAGCACATACAGGTCACATATGCACTCCCTGAAAGAGCAGAGAAAATATAGTATGTGTCTTCCTACCACATCTACCTGTTTGCAAATGGTTCAAAAGACCCCTGACTAATCTGGTGGCTGGGGCTACCACCAGATTTGTCATTGAAATTTAGCATTCTGTAGCATACAAGAATCTCAAAACCAAAATCTGTTCTTGAGATAATTTTGAGATTAAAGGTTAATTTGTTCCTTTTCCATTTTAATTTCCCTCAATTTTCCACCTGCCAGGTGGAATAATTTTTGCAATAACTACTATCTCTTTTCCTCACATAAAAAACAAACAAACAAACAGAACCCCACCACCACCACCAAACCACACAAAACCAAACAGCAATAAAAAGAGACATGGCAATGAGAAAACAGCAATATCCAAAAATATCAAAATGAGATATTTCAATTGAAAATAAAATGAAAAACATACATAAGTTCTTGTTCAGTTGCTTTAAATGTCTGTGGATTATTATCCCTGATTATTATTATGAAATTCCTCTACAATTTTGATTAAATAACTGTTGTTTTCAGTTTTCAGTGTAGTTCTTGAATGCATGGCTTTGAAAGTTTCTTGATCTCTGTGAGATAAAATCTGTGAGATTTGGAAGGTTTTGGCGATTTCTGCAGGTTGGAATGCAGGTGGATGTCAGCTCCATGCTCACATCAGTCTTTCAGTAGAACAAAAGTAATTGGAACAGTAAGTCAATCACAGAAAACAGATTAACTGAATATAGGGCCTAATCTTAAAAAAGCTACTTCAATCATCTTGTAAGCATTTTCTGCATCTCTCATTCATACAGCATCAAAACTAGATTCATCCTCAAGTAACATTCAAATGCTGTGAGATTTAGGTCCTATAGGAGCTGATAGATTCACTTTTAACAAACTCATAATTTAAAATTAGGCCAAACACTGTGACAAAACCTTGCATAACACTAGCACTTTGAACACCCTACAGAGATTTTACCATGCTTGCAACATTGTGTGAAGGCATTACATCTCAAGGTCAGGAGGATCGGTCTTTTGTCCTTAAAAGTTTCTCTAGCAAAATAGTCCAGTAATGCTATTAAAGCCAACAGCCATTACTGAAGTACCTTTATCCAGATGGATGTTTGGAAAAACCATCAATTCATCTTGATCTAGACCTTTGCACTGCTTGTTCTGTATTGTGTTCACCATCCCCTCTGCCAAATCAGTCTGCCACATCTTCCCTCTTCACCCTCTCCATGCCTCTTGCTGCAGAAGTCAAAATCACAACTTTTACTGACAAAAGAACCAGGAACCAAATAGCTACCATGATCTAAGTCTGTGCTTTAGACATCCAGGATGCTTTTTGACATGACATTTCATGTGGTTTTTCCAGGTTGTTTCCTGAACCTTATCTTTCTGCAGATCTGTGCTGGAGACATATACCCAAGTATCTATTCCAGCAACTTGTCATAGCTACAACAGGATCTTTAGAGAAAAGTACAAAAGTATGGCAAGCATTTCTCTCGCATGCTTTTAGCTTCTAGCAATCTCTACTTCCAACTTGATATGGTAGAAATTGTGATGATATCAATACACTCACTATTCCAGATCCAGAAGCACTTCACTCTGTGGGCTGCCACAGTCAATTTTTGGCACGAAGAACAGATGTGTAGGTGGCAGATGAGGGCAGAACCAGTACTCCTGAATGCAGAGCTGTTTGCTTTTTCTGCACTGTGTAGTTACCTCTGCACAGCTTAACCAGTGGGGAGAGAGACAGATAATAGATTGTTTAGCAGAAACTACTTTGTAGATTTTTTTGCTTTTACAAAGGGTCAATAATTCTGAGTCATCTAGAAATGTGCAGAATTGCTTGTCTCAAGCTCTGTGTTAACATGCAGGATTGCAGGAACCAACAAACACTTTTTAATTAATATGTCCAACTTACTTATGTAACCACGTTGTGTAAAGGCATAAAAATATTGGTTTTGAATTCTCACAATCAGCTCCAAAAAAAAAAGGAGCAACCCACACAAATTGACAGTACCAAAGAAGAGTTTGATAGCACATTCACACTGAATGAGACACTGGTAAGAAATTTGGTACACAATTTTTCCAGGAGGGCATACTTTCAGAGAAATGTTATTTACTGTGAACTTTGCTAAGAGTTGTTCACATTCAAAGGATAAGTCTTATTCCTCAATTCTAAGCTGCCATTTTTGCCATCTGGGGTGCATAGTACTTTGACAACTTTGCACTCTATCTATTGGCACTTGATCTTTTTTTAAATATCACTAAGCAATATTTTACAAGCATTTACATTCACAGCACAGCTATACCCATAGTCAGAGATGATGTGTTTTGTACCTGCAACTAGGAAAAGAAAAAAGCTTCAGCAATTCTTGCAGCACTATGTAATCTAAAATATGTAATTTTACACCATGAGTCCTTCTTTGCCATTGGATAGAAAAAAGACAGAGCTGAGAAATTTGACTTTTTCTCAAATTTCTGTCAGGATTTTTCAGGAGTCGTAATAATCATTATAGGAAGTTTGCAAATTATATCCAGTAAAGGAGCCCCTGGAGTTAATAAGAAAAAACTCCATAAATATTCTTTATTGAAGAACCTGAATATTGATGGCTTCATATAAAGAAACAAATCTAAAGATTACTGTTGGAGGCAAATTTTAATTGCCACTAATTTTGCTGAAGAATTTATCTATCTTGCTATGTAGGTTTTTATCACTACAATTGCCATCCATCTAGAAACTGGCTTGCTACAGCTCACAAAGATTCTTAAGCAACAACAGACACACTGATTTTGTAAATCATAACTCATTCATGCCATGTGCACTTCTAGTTGTATAATATTAAAGCAGGGCCTGTAGGCAGGTGAACAGTTAAAGAAGAAAGTAAAACAACCCAAGCAATTAGGCTCTATTCAAATCAATCACCACAAAAGTGTAGGGCCCAGAGTATACTGGACTCATTTAAAATTCACATAAGCGCTGCTCTCATCTGAGTTGTCCCACTGAGAGGCTTCATTTGCAGTCTAATCTGCCATAGCATCACTCTTAATTCTTTTATTTTCAGCAGTTCCTTGATGTCCATAGATGTGGAGCAAATCAGTTTCTTAACAGAAAAATCTCATCCTTCTCCCATGAAGAAGTGAATCCTCCTTATTTGAGTCCAGCTTTGACTGGAAATTTGCCAGTGAAGACCAAACAGGTACAGCAAAAGTGGTCAAACTCTATAGCATCCTGTCCTCCGCATAGAGACCCTTCCAAAGTAGGCAACAGAGATTGTGTCCATCTTAAATTTCTTCTGATCCTTTTTTCACACTCTGAATCAACTGTTCCACCAAGACAAGAAAGAAATCAGAATCAACTTGCACTTTCCATCCCTCCATATGGTCATGTGATCTGCCCATTTAGGGAAGTAGTGGCCCCTTTCTTTTGGGGAGAGGAGGGGCAGGGGGTGGCAAATGGAGAGTAGGGAGGGATAATTACACATGCAATTAAAGCAAGATTATTCAAACCATAACAAGAGGATCAAGAGGAACATCAGATGCAGAATGTTTCTGTGACATTTATACTGATGGAGCCAAATGCCATCTACACAGAGAAGGAGAGTGCTCAAGGGGCTCTACCAGAAGAAGTGGTGTCCTTATACTTAATAATCCATTAGTGGAAATAGACAAGACCTCAGGGAGAGACTGCCTTGGTGGCAGTAATCAAAGCAACCTGGCCATAAGGCACAGGTGTTAGGCTGCTGGACAGTGCTCAGTGCCCCTGCTGTGGTATTTTGGCTATATTTGAGGCTCCAGACTTGCTGAGCTGATGCTTTTGGACAAACAGGAAAGAAGACTGATTTCTGACTTTGGCACCTCACCCCCACCACCCATTGGTACCCTGTCCCAGCTGAGATGCAAGACTGGAGCAGTGAGAGGTGGATAAATTCAAAGTGCTAAAAAGAAAAGTCATCGGGAATTCTAAGAGAAATATAAGGCATAACTTAAGTGTATTTTGCTATGTATAGAATCATAGAATGGTTTGCATTGGAAGCGAACTTTCAAGGTCATATAGTCCAACCCTCTGCAACAAGCAGGGACATCTTCAACTAAATCAGGTTGCTCAGAGCCCAGTCCAACCTGACCTTGAATGTTTCTAGGTATGAGGCATCCATCACCTCTTAGCAACCTGTGCCAGTGTTTTATCAGTCTCATTGTAATAAATACCTTCATTATATCTAGTCTAAATGTACCCTCTTTTGGACTAAAGCCTTACCCTTTGTCCTATGGCAATGGGACAAACTTTTTAGTAGGGCCTATCTTTCTTTTAGGTTCCTTTTTAGACTGAAAATTTAAGAAACATCTCCCCTTATATTAATTTAGGAATCTTTTGTTTTGAAAGAAAAAAAACAATTCTTGGTTTCCTGAAAGTAAAACAGACTCTTATGTTTAAATGGAATTTCTTGCAATTTCCTGTATTTCACTTTGCAGCCATTTCCACTTGTCCTGTTCCTTCAAACCACTGGAAAAAGAGTCTGCCTCCATATTTCCTTCTCCCATCAAGCGTTTATACACCTTGATAAGTTACCCTTCAGCCTTTTATTCCTCAGGCTAAATGGTACCAATTCTCAGTCTGTCCTTGTATGACAGATGCTCCAAGCCCTTATTCATATGCACGATGCTTCACTGGACTTGTGCCAACGTGGCCATTTTTCTCTTAGACCACAGAACCCAGGACTGTGGCATAGCAATCCAAATGTGTCCTCACCAGTGCTGAACAGAGGAGAGGGATCATCACCCTCAGCCTGGCAATGCTGTTTCCTATGCAGCCAAGGATGCTGTTGGCATTCTAGCTGCAAGGGTGCTTCTCTGGCTCATTGCCCACCAGGACCCACTAGATCCCTTTCATCATCACATTTTCTTTTGATCTGATATTCCAAATTTCTGTCTTAAAACGCAAGCACCAACAAATGTTTTATCTGTTCACGATTTGCATTACCTGTAGCACTCAATGGCCTCAAAGTGACTAAAAATTTCAACATGAGCTAAGTCAAAGTGCTTCTCAAAAGCCCAGAATAGCCACAGTTGCAAGAACACAATGATACAAGAGTAATTTTTATTGTCCAGTTAATTTTGATTTGAAGTAGTAGGGCCCTCTATATGGTTATATGTGTATCTTCATGGTAATGACTACATGGCAAGTTCATCCACTAGGCCAGTTGTTGATGTCAATAAATCGGACATACTTTCTTCCATCAGATAAAGACTGATGTGAAAATATTTCTCTGGAACATCAATTCCCAGTATTTCTGTGCCACACCTGCCCACCCTCTACCACTCCCTTAGTTTAGCAGGTAGCAGTCTTTAGCCAGAAAACAAGGATAATATTCAGAGAACACAATAGCAGGGCTGGGGGAAGAGAACATTCATCGTTATTTGCTTCAGTTTTAAAGGAAAGTGAGCTCTTAAATTCTTCAGTGTAATTTGTGGATGATCCACCTAAGTGCATTTCATAGATGTGAAAGAGCTGCCACAATACCATCAGTAGGACTGTTTGGCTATCCAGACTTACTGACATTTCATTGGGAACATCTGGAGCTGGGAACCAGTGCAAACAGAAGTAAGGCAATATGAAATTTTCTCCAACAGATGTTTAAATAGAGAACAGAAGTAAAAATACAGATGTCTAACAATGAGGATATTAAATTTAGAGAATAAATATTGTTCCAGACTACTTGAGTTCCTCTATTTTTGGCCGTGCCATACAAAAAATAAATATTGCTGTATCCAGCCACAGCTCCCATTGCTGAATCTTGGAGTAAGTTTAGCTGTGAATTCAGAGCCCTAGAAACACTCAGTCTTGTGAGCTCTTCCAGCCATAACAATTACTAGCAGCTCACCTTTTCCCATGACAACTTGCTTAGTCCCTTTCCCCCATATACTACTGTAATTCAGAAAGCTGATTTCATACAATTTTCAGTATCACATAATATTTCAAAACTACAGGAGATTGTTCCTTAGTACTCTTAAAAATTCTAGTCACACATTTCTTTCTTAACCTCACAGTGAATAAATGGTTTGAAAATAACAGTTTGTCCCACACATAAAGATAGATCTGAAATAACTGGATTCTTAGATTCATAGTTCTGAAACTACCACCTAGGTATGGCTGAAATACAGGTTGATAATTACTTTAACTACTAAGACAGAAAAGAGTGTGAAAACAAATGCTGACAGTTTAAAACAAAGTTAAATTCTTCTTTCTTCCCCTTTTTCCAGTTAAAAATAGCAGTATTCCAGTATCATTACAAGTTCTTATGTACTGTAAACTGTACAATAGCCAAACTATGCAATACCCCTTGACTTCAATGGGACAATTAGGCTAATGCTAATTATCTTTGCAAAGCTCTCACAACAATTTTTTAGTACAAAGTAAGTGCCCTTCTGGGCATATTCTTGTGCAATATGTGACCATTTTCCTTTTTCAGCTAGTTTTGCTTGAGCTTAGTGTCATGAAAACAGCAATCAAGAATCTTTGCTATATCCATGCTTCTCTTTTTGCACTCAGAGACTAGAGGTTACTTCAGAAATAAGCTTTTCCTACTACCATTATTCTGTCTATCACAGGTCATGATCAAAATGCAAAAATGAAGGCACAAATGGGGCTGCTGGTTTGAATGACTGAGAAATAGGCAAATTTTTCACTGAAATTTTTTTCACCCTTTGAAAAAAATCAATTGACTGAGAAATAGGCAAATTTTTCACTGTAGGAAACCCTTTGAAAAAAATCAATGAAAATTTGCCAGCATTAAGACATGAAAAAGCCCACCCACAAACAAACCCAACAAGGAAAAATGTAAGAGGAGTGTACTGTGTGTTCACAGCATGATCACAGTATGTGTTCACTGTAGGTTAAGCCTTCCCTGTGACCATACACGATAACCTCTTCCTTCTCATCCTAACAAGTCAGGGATAACAAGTCAGGAACCAGAAGTAACCACAACACTGGAAGTGCTCTCACTCACCAGGGCATGGTCCCAGAGTGTTTGAACATGGCAGAGAGCATAGTGGCAATAACAAAGTCTAATGACAGTCTCAGACAAAGCAAGGTAACGAACCAGGGTCCAGGGTCCGAGCTGGGGACCCACACAGCAGACCAGGCCAGACAGGGATGGAGATAATGCTGCAAAATGGGTCCACTATCCATCCAAGACAAAGGACTAGGGACAAAACTACCTAGAATACTGACCAAGAAGTCCTCAAGGTACCCAAGACAACACAAGTATATCTCTTATATAGCTCAGGGTAGGACTGAAAGCCCAAGCCTGAGCTTAAATGGAGCTGCTGGGATCACATGCAGAAGGTATGGGTGGAGGCCCCAGATGAGACTAGTCAGGGAGACTAAGGAGTATTAGTGCCCTCACGTCCCAGCTGTGGTCAATGGTCAGATTATCACTGGTGTTATACTCAGTATCTTCCCAACAACCTAAATGATAGAAAAAGATGCAATCTCTGCACATTCTTCAGAGCAGTTAAGGTTTGTGTAGTAGACTCTCAGGACAACAATATTGTCTGAGGTTGTGAGCATCTGCTTGAACAGTGCAGTGTCTGGAGCACATACTTTACTCATCCTGGGAGTTGAGCTGTCTGCACTTAAGGACAGCTGTTTGAGAAGTCTTGGTCAGCCTTGGAGCTCAGCTGCAAGGAGTTTGAGCAATGGCTCTGCTCCCCTTCATCTCAAGGCTTCTGCCCCTGCCTTGCTGTTGTGCTCATTCCTGTCTTTTTCTCCCGTATGGGCAAGGATCAGCCCCTGCTGTTCCAGGGACACATTGCTGCTCATGGACAGAAATCCCAATACACCATGAGAATGTCCTGGGAACAACTCAAGGCCAACTCAATTCTTGGTTGTTGTACTGCTTCCCCAATGACTCCCATAGACATTGTGCTGTAGGACCTAATGAGTGTTGTACTGGAAAATATATAGCTCTCACAGATCATAGCTACATTTCAGAGCATGGCTGTGCTTCCTATCTTTAGGATTCAAATAGGCCTTGACCTTATGTGGGATGAGACTCAAGTGGACACCATACTCCCTTCACATTTTGCATTCATGATTTAAAGAGGCAGACAGGCAGAAGAGAGCTGTGTGATGCAAGAACAGCACCCCAGCAAATACAGTGCTTTACAGCTGATGTATGGCTACTGAGACAACTCACTGTGAATGTTCCAAGCTAATTCAGTTAGTAAAATGCTCAAATAACTGTTTGGAGAAAAGGCTCCAGACATAGCCAAAGCTAAAGTATAAAATTGAATCATAGAATCATTTGGGTTGGCATTTAGTCCAAACCCCCTGCAATGAGCAGGGACATCTTTATCTAGATCAGCTTGCTCAGAGTCCCATCCAACCTGATCTTAAATGTTCCCTGGGGATGGGGCATCTACCATGTCTCTGGGCAACTTGTTTCAGTTTCAACACTTACTGTAAAAAAATTCATCTCTCTTCCTATCCCTCTAAAAGATTTGAATCATTACCCTTTGTCCTATTGCAACAGGCCCAGCTAAGAAGTTAGTCCCCATCTTTCTTATAAGCCCCATTTAAGTACTGAAAGTCCCCAATAAGGTCTCCCAAAAGCCTTCTCTTCTCCAGCCTGAGCAAGCCCAATGCTCTCAGCCTTTCCTCACAGGAGAGGTGTTCCATCCCTCTGATAATTTTTGTAGCCCTTCTCTGGACCCACTCTTACAAGTTCATATCTTTCCTGTGCTGAGGACCCAAGAGTTGGTCACAGTATTCCAGGTGGGCTCTCTATCACCAGAGCAGAGTAGAGGGGGAGAACCACTGACCACATTTCTTTTGATGCAGCTGAGGATATAATTGGTTTTCTGCACTGTGTGCACACATTGCTGGCTCATGTTTAGCTTTTCATCCACCAGTACCACCAAGTCATTCTTGGCACAGCTGCTCTCGATCCTTTCATCCCCCCAACTGTATTGATATCAGGGTTTGCCTCGACTGAGATGCAGCACCTTACACTTGGCCTTGTCAAACCTCATAAGGTTCACATAGGCCCACTTGTCAAGCTTGTCCAGGTTCCTCTGAATGGCATCTCACCCCTCAGATGTGTCTAACATACCACACAGATTGGTGTCATTCTTAAACTTTCTGAGGATACACTCGATCCCACTATGTCATTGATGAAGACATTAAACAGTACTGTTCCAAATACTGACCCCCGAGGGACACCACTGATCACTGATCTCTATCCAGGCATTGAGCCATTGATCATTACTCTCTGGATGCAACAATTCAGCCAATTCCTTACCCACTGAACAGTCTGGCCATCAAGTTCATCTCTCCAACTGAGCAAGAAGGATGTTGTGGGAGATTGTGTCAAAGGTCAGGGAAGTCCAGATAGATGACACTCTAGCTCTTCCCTTGTCCACTGATGTAGTCACTCCATACATGCTGAATGAGACAGAAGGTGGCATGGGGAGCTTTCCCATGGGAAAGAGAATACATCTCTCTGCTCCCCTGGAACATCTGCCTGAGAAAGTAAGATAGGAGGCCAGTGGCTGCACTATACTCAGCATTAATTAACTCAAACAGCTTTTACTAGAAACAAGAGTCTGATGTAATATAAAAGGTCACAGAGTACTGCTTTGTACAAGCCCAACAAAGGGCACTATGGCTTATGTCTTTTGCACTGATTCTCTTAGAAAATTAATGTATTTGTGACTTTCTCTACTTGTTTTATTTGAAACACCTTCATCTTTGTTACCAAAGACCAGCCTCTGGAAAACTTCATCAATTTATTCTTGGGATTAAGCACAGTCTTTCAAATTAATTAGGGAGCACAACAAATGCTTGTGGAATCTGAATGCCCTTAAGGACTTGAAAGGAATATCAATTGAGTTCGGACAGATTATTAAAATCAAGTCACTTAGGAGTGAACTGAAGATTTAAATGTCTCCACCATGACTTCTGGAGCATATTAGTGCTTTCATGCAAGAAGGCTTACTTTACCTTCCCTTCATTCCAGGTACTGTTTAAAGACCATGGACACGTCATTGAGGGACTGGCTTCTACTGAGAGGAAGAGGATCTATAAGCCAGGTGCAGACCTGTTCTGCAGACTCATTTGAGCTTGATTTTTAGCTCTTTCTATCTAAAACATTGTTTCATTTAGCTGTTACTAGGCACTTGAGAATTCACACCAGAAGAGAGACACAGGAACCCCAGACACTTTCGTCCCTGCAACACAGCAGGTCCACTGGATGGAATCCCTTGCTCTGTAATTTGGGTGGCAGATGGAGAGACTTTTAGCTTTACAGACCATCAGCCTAGTTTGAGCTGATGGGAATAGGAGAAAGGCAGTGGATATTCTTCCATTCCAAGATTTGCAAGGGACGAAGCAGACTTTGCAGGTTTCATTAGCTATATACATCTGCAAAGGTTATTTTTTCAGCAGGTAAAGGCTGTGATTCCAACACTCAGCATACACAATTTGTTTGCCTGGAAGAACTTCTCTCCCCCCACCAAGCAATACCAGAATAATTTGTTTCAGACAGTGTCTTGGCACAACACTTTTGCCAGGAGCAAACATAGCTTACTGGGAACAGAGCTCCCTGTTAAGAGTTGGTTTTCATCTCATCTCATCTAAGAAATTACATGGCCGTCTCAGTTAAAAGTGTCAACAAGCATTGCAAGACCACTGCTCATTGCTCTGCATGAGAATGTCAAAAAACATAGAAAGGATAGCATTCACTGAGTGCCTGGGGTGGAGGATTTAAGAGATATGGCAGATGAAGATTTCAGGCCAGATAACGAATTGCAAAGGTAGACTTCTGACTGAAATAGACACAAGTTCTTTAGGAACAACTCCTTCCAGAGCCACATTTTTCTTCTTGTTGCTTGGAGGTAGATTGGACAAGAAAATAGATGAAAGTTAGAAGGGGATTTTCAGATTTTACATGAGCTCAAATCAGATGCTAGAACTCATGAATTACTGTTCAACTTCTCTGTGTATTCAAATACAGAGTGCAAACAAGGGAGTGAGAAAGCTTTCGTATTCCCTTGACAGCTGATTACTTTTTTTGTAAATATTCAATAAAGTAAAACCATAAATAAGGTCTGTCTAAAAGACCATGGTATAATATTAGGTAAAAGTGGTGGGTTAACCTTGGTTGGTGGACAGGTGTTCACCAAGCCACTCTCTCACACCCTCTCCTTAGCATGACCATGAGAAAATACGATGAAAAATCTCATGGTTTGATATAAGAACAGTGAGTTCACTCATCAGCTACCATCACAGTCAAAACTGACTTGGCTTGGGGAAGATTAATTTAATTCACTGCCAATTAAAAATACTGTAGAATGATAAGAAACATATCACTCCCTAAACTCAAAACTGAAACAAAACAAAACCCATGTTCCTCCCACTCCTAGATTCAACTTCGCTCCTAAGTCTTCTACCACTTCTCCTGCCCTGAGAGGTACCAAGAAATAAGGGCTGTGGTCAGTTCATAACACATCATTTCTGTTACCCTTTCCTCCTCACACTGTTCCATGCTCCAGTGTGAGATCCCTCCCACAGGACAGTCCTTCACTAACTGCTCCAGTGTGGGTCCTTCTCATGCACTGCAGTTCTTCAAGTTCAGCTACATCATGGGTCCTTTCAATGGGCTGCAGTCCCTCAGAAACAGGCTGCTTCAGCATGGGTACCCCATAGGCCACAGGTCCTGCCAGAAAACATGCTCCTGTGTGGGCTCATTTCCACAGGATGCAGCTTCTTTCAGGGCACATCTACCTATTCTGTGGGCTGTAGGGAGGCAAATTGTTTCACTATGGTCTTGCCACAGGCTGTGGAGAAATTTCTGCTCTGGTGGCTGGAACACCTCTCTCTCCACCTTCTTTAACCTTGGTGCTACAATATTGTTTCTTTTCCATTTTAATCAATCCTCTCTCACAGCTGCTGCACGATGCTTTTTACCCTTTCTTAAACAGGTTATCACAGAGGTGCTACCAGTGTCACTGATGGGCTCAGCTTTGGCCAGCAGTGGGTCCATTTTAAGGCTGGTTGGAAACAGCTCTGCTCAATATATGGGCAGCCCCATGTCTCTTTACACTGAATTCACTCTGGAAACCACCCTGCTACCAAAATCATGCCATATAAACCCAATATAGTCAGATAGATGACAACAGCAGTAAGATAAAGCTGAAATAAAGTCCATAAGATCATATATATATACGGCTTGTCTACAGCAGAAAAAAATACATGCAAATTGAGTAGAGTTCTCCTTTAAAATTGGTTGAGCTGACTAAATATGAGAGTTGTAAAATGAAAGAGAAAAGGATGTTCACTAATGCAAACATCCGGATCAACTTGCAGCAGCATGAAATATTTATATGAATTGACAGAGGCAAAGAGGGCAAAGTATTTGTCAGTCTATAGGTAGGGCAACAATTTTAGAGGACTGAGACAGCTATGAAAGAAAACCACATTAGCACAGTGGTAGAGCACTGTAAATCAAACATTCCAAGCAGAAACTGGAATCACTGTCTAGGCAAACCATTAGGAAAGCTTTTGGTTGCTTGGGAGAATGCCTCAGTAAAACATACATTAATTATTCAGACATGTCCTTATATTGTTAATGCTGTGAAAGTAAATGCATTAAAAAAAAGAAACCATCATATTCTTGCGACTTCAAGTAATTTTCAGTACACTAGCAATGTAAATTGCTTCTGTTAAAAAAAAATCCTAAACAAAACAACAAACAAACAAGAGTATGAATTAAAAAGCCCCAGCAGTACAGAGGATGGCTCTCATTTGAAAATGAGGTAATATAGGTACCACAATCAGACTAGCATCAAATTTACCCACAGACCTACAATACGTTCTTGGCTGGTCACATCACCATATTTCTAACTGCCTTCAGCTTCAATAGATGTCCAGCATATCTATTTACTGTAAATCTTCAGAGAAGGTGTTATTTCTAGAAAGTGTTGAGTTTGAAAGTAACACAACCCAAGAACCATGTACACACTTCATCAGAACTGCATTTTCTGGGAAGGGCACAATTTACAAATAGCCTTTCATAGAAACATACATACTTGATAGAAACAAAATAGAACCGAATATCAGGAGCCATAGTCACCACAATCTGCTATGTGCCTAAGAGACTTGGTATAATTCCCACTGAGGTCAATGGTAAGATTCAAGGGAAATTATTGACAGCGGTGACTATATTATGTAGGAATTCTTATTCACATTCTCACATATTTAAACACATCAGGAACAGACACTTTGTCAGGTTTTGAGGAGGACAGTTAAAAAATACAGAATTTGGGGGTCCAACTTTGACCCAAAGGGAGTGAGGTTGGAATGTTCACGTGCTTTTGCTAACCCCTTCCTAGTCAAATGCATATATTTTTTCCACTGAGCTATTATTTATGTAATAAAACTAATAAATATAATCTTCTTCAAAGTCAAATAAAACCCAAACTCTCAAATGCATTCTGTGGCATTTGTGACCCTCTAACTACAGTTCAGCATTTCTTGCAGCAGGTCTGGAGTGTGTTCTTGTATGCCAAGTCACTCCTACATTGCCCTTTGGCTGCATGATTAGAATGGTCTAACAATGTTAGCAAAAAATCTTAGAGTTAGATGATTAATGAAATAGTCTCCTTCCTTCAACAAAAGCTAAGATACGATGAGCTGTGCAATATTCATTCAGTACTCTTAAAAGTTACATAAAGAATATCTGCCTTCTCAAGTGGGAAGCTTTAATTATTTTTTAATTTGTACCACTCAAAGTTCAAATGAACAATAAAGGAAGTAAGAGTGAAGCATCTTATCAAAGCATGGATTCCTAAAATCTTTGTACTAAAAGTGAAATATATAGAGAAGAACTGTTTGTTTAAGTGACAGAGAGTATCAGTCAAAATGCTGTGCCTATATGTCTCATGTCCAAGCGTCACCACTTTGCAGCTTATATCAGTTTTTCACCAGTGTAAACAGTATTTGAAATAGTATGAGGAAGACATTCTCTGAAGTCCCTACTTATCTGTGATTCCTCTGGGTTTGAACTGTGTGGGCAAAGGAGTTGAACTGATTTTTATTTGACTAAGTGAAAAGTGAACAAGAGAGAAAAAGAGGGGATACCACAAAACCAGACTGAAAAGCAGGCTCCAAAGCCAGCCTGGATCAGCACAGAGAAAAGAGCTTTTGGACTACACAAGCCAAATGAAAGGTTTGGAATTGCAAGGAAATGCATTGCCTCCTTGTTTTCTCCTTTCTTTAAAGAAACAGAAACTTACACAGTCTTCAAAAATGAAGAAAAGGGTACACAGTCTGGGTGAAAATAATACAGAATTGGGACACTCCATAAACATAACTGTCATTGTCTCAGTGTCATTCTCTCACCTTGTTGGTGCTTGGTAGATCATGTCGCCCTGTGCAGAAGCTTCTAACCTATTCGCATGTAACACAGGAAAAAAAATTTTACAAATACAGCAAGGAAGAGGGAGGGAAAAAAAATACCAGCGTGGGTGAGCTTTAAACATACAGTAAACTAGCAAAAGATAAGCACTCTGCCAAGTGCACATGCTCACACATTCTGACTGCACAGGGAAAGGAAACAAATGAGAGACAAAACCAGAACACTATCCAAAACTTTACAGGGAAGGGGCCATGTGCAAAGCATATGCAGTTTACCAGGCATCATTGCCAAAATGCATTTTAATCTAGTGGGCAAATGGTGCCAAATAACCCTTCTGCCTCCTGTCAGGAGAACATAGGAAATGTTGAGAGGGCACTGGGGGACAGAAGGAAGAAACATGTCACAAGCTCCTTCTGCTTCAGCTAGAATGGTGTTGAAAGCTATAAAATGTGTAGTAGAACTAACTGCAAAACACAAATCTAGGGATGTAGCTGTTTACACCATGTTTAGAGCATGCGCTAGTAGGAAAAGGAATGTAAAGAAAGAACATGTTTTCCTTTATCCCTTTTTTTTCCATTTATATGTGCATCCCACCACATTCTTCTGTATCCTTTCTCTGTTCTGCTAGCCACAGGTTTAGTTCTAGTACTACTTTCTTTTTATAGTATTTCCTTCTGCTTTTTATTCTTCCTTACGATCCTTCTGCTTTTGTATTTATTTTTCTGTGGTTTCTTTTAAGTGCCCCTCTCTTCCTGAATTTCACCCCTCCCCTCTCCCTGGGGTAGAGTCAGCAGCTGGGAAGCAGTGCCAGCATTAGCCTCCACAGTGGGTATCCATTAGGAATGTAATTGACTTGCTTCACACCTTTGCAATCAATTCCACACACAGCAGAAACCAACTGGTAAGTCTCAGGGCAATGCTACATAGCCCCTTAAGGAAAACAGGTGCCTCAGCACCAAACTTCCAGTAAAGTCTCTTGAACTGAAGGATGATTTGTGAAAGCACAGGCAAAACCCCTGTACAGGATCAGGAAAGCACCAAGACACCCAGGCTGTGGTGGAGAGTCAGGAGAGTCATGAGGCAAGACAGAATGCAGGATGCTTTTAATATCTGTGCATGAAGAACAAATACATAGGGAAGACACCTATATCTAAAAGTTTCTTGGTAACTATGACGATTTCCTCTAATGTGGTTGGAATACGGAGACTAGGTTGGATTGACTATGTTCTTATTAACAATCCAAATATACATTGACCATAGGCTCAAGCACAGTCACAGATACAATCCAGCTCATTAGTACACTGCCAGGCATGGTTTTGGCTTTGGCTACTCTGACCTCACAGAAGGCAGCACACATCAGAGATTGCTCCCAGTGTGCAGCACA
The DNA here is from genome assembly GCF_000695815.1 of Acanthisitta chloris. Taxonomy (NCBI): domain Eukaryota; kingdom Metazoa; phylum Chordata; class Aves; order Passeriformes; family Acanthisittidae; genus Acanthisitta; species Acanthisitta chloris. Next base: position 17,045 of record NW_008655446.1, on the reverse strand, counting down.
GATGAAGACACTGTGTTCAGCCAGGAAAAGAGAATTTAGCCAGTACGGGCACGACCTATAACATACCACTTGCCTAAGAGCCAAAGAACTGTCCATGGATCTTTTTCTTTAGTAGTATAAATCACAGAACCACAAAATAGTTGAGGTTGGAAGGAACCTCTGAAGGTCATTTGGTCCAAACTCCCTGCTCAAGTAAGGTCATCTAAAGCCAGTCATCCAGGTTCATGTCCAGATGACTTGATTATCTCCATGGCTGAAGTCTCTACAGTATCTCTGGGCAACCTGTACCAGTGCCCAGTCATCCTGGCAGTAAAAAAAAAAGTGTTTCCTGAAGTTCAGGAGGAATTGCCTGTGTTTCAGTTTGTGCTCGCTGCCACTGGTCCAGCCACTGGTCAACACTGAAAAGAGTCTGTCTCCATCCTCTGTGTGCCCTCCTTTCCTGTACTCACAGATTAATGAGATGCCCTCAAGACACCTCTTCTCTAGGAGTGAACCATCGCAGCTTTCTCAGCCTTTCTTCATAGGAGAGATGCTGTGATCCCCTAACCCTCTTAATGGCCCTTCACCAGACTCTCTCTAATATGTCCATCTTTCTCTTGTACTGGAGAGCCCATAACTGGAGGCCAGCTGGAAGGCCATAAGCATGCAATGGTGCATAGATATATAGCATAGAAATTTCTTCATTTCTTAGTCCACCCAGTGGGCACTAGGGACAAGACTGCACCAGGCTGGCCTTGTGCCCTACCCAGTCCCCCCAGACTATCACACTATCCACAATCCTTAGCCTTTTTGCTACCTTGCAGGGCACATGAAACAAATCCTCAGTTTCATGCTTAAGAAACACCACTGTGAGGGTTGCAGCTCAGATCTCCCATATCCACACACTCTGCAGAAAACAAGGAACAGCAAGAACATAGAAGCATCACATTAGGCCCAAAGAGGATTTAGAGTCAAGTGCCTTCTTGCACTTGACATGCATAAAGCCACAAATGACTCATGGGATAGTTAGAAGAAGCCAAAGGACACCAGCACTCCTATCCCCTCACCAGGTAGCGGCTCCTCTGCATTGCTATGCTATTCTCAACAGGTTTATTTAGATTCCTCAGGCTCTTTATTCCATTTAATCTCAGAATGGCTTGAAGAATTATTTTTCTCCTCCAAGTAGAAATCAAACATCAGAAAGCAAACCTGACTTTTTTTCAGAACTCATAAACAAGTTATTTTGTTTCTTTGCTGGGAATAGAGCCAAGATCCGGTGATAAAAGTTAAACTTTAAAATGCATTCAACGGTTTTCTACTTTAAAATCTGATTTAAGGCAGTTAGTGCTAGAAGCTGTTAACTAATGGAAAATTCTGCCACTACGCAATTGTCAAGACAGACACCTTTTCATTGTTCTTTAATGCTTTTATTATATAAGACTTTATAAACTCTTAGAGGTTATTGTCTCTTCATGAATATTCTCAGTGATGATAAACATCTCCTCCTAGGGCCTATAACAGAAACAAAAGTGAGGACAAGATGGTGATGGAGGAGCTCACTCAGGACAGCTTCACTTGTAGAGGATCAGCAGTGGCCCCAAAGAAGGAACCTTCCAAATCCTTCTTCTGAACTCAAACATAAGGTACAAAAGATAGAATCCATTTCAAAAAGAGGTAAACAACCTTTGTAATACTACAAGCCACTAATCAAAATCTTTAACTAATGAAGATCCTCAAGGACATGGCTCAGTAAATTCATGAAAGGGGAAGTTCAGGAGCAGTTATTCATCAGCATACAACCCTGGTGTCTTTGGAAACCATTTTGCAGCTAGCTAGGCCAGCAGAGGTTTGCAGCGAGGAGCCAAAGCAATATGATGTCATTGGCTCCTGCAACCACCCCAACTGATAATATTCTTAACAGGGGACATGGGTTTTCCAGCAGTCCTCACACTAACATGGTGCTGCTCCCACTCGGCAGATACAGCTGCTCTTCAGCTGCTCTGATGTCCCAGCCTTAGGATGTGACACTCTACTGATGTTCTGAAACAGAAGAATTTTTTCCTTGGAAATTCCAAAACATCAAAGAGAAAAAACCCAATTATTCAGAATCAGTATGGCAGGCAGAATTTCCTGGGGAACAGATACTGCTTGGTCAAAACACTGTTGAGACAACAACTTTAAAAGAGGTCATGTCTATAAAACACAATGTGTAGAATACTAAAAAGTAAAATCCAAAGGGAAATAAAAAGATAGTTTAAGTTAAACACTTTGAAGTTTCTGACTCAGAAGGCAGTAAGTTTAGAGTGATAAAATGTGGATGATATCATACTGTCTGCAGTACAAGCAGGAGAACAGAGACCTGGCCTTGCCTTCTGATATTGCATCCACAGCCATGGAAGGCAAAGCTAGTGAAGGAATGATGAGGGAGAGGTAATCAAGTGTATCCACCACACTGTGGTATCCAGTCTTTCTCCTTTGAGGCCAACAGAATGTAAAACTCAGGCCAGTGCTACCACGAGGAAGCACTGAAAACACTTCCTCCTCATTCCATTAGGTGTTGGATCAGGTTATAGATACAGAAACCAGCCTCTGGTTTACTTGTATGCCCTTAAACTTAGAGTACAGAATTAAGTATATCAAGCATATAGCTTATGAAGAAAACATGACGAATAACAGCTTTACATTATCTATTTTATGTATTCTACATTTCAAAATCACTTCTGTATCTCTTTGGTGCAGTATGGTACAGAGTAACTGAAGTATATCTACCACACAATGGAATTAATTGCAGTCTGAATGACTTCAAGAACAGAGCTGCTCCACTGTTCCAGAAACAGCTATAACAGGATTGATACTGCACTAAGTTACACTCTGAGTTGGTAAACTGGGATAATCCTGTAAAGCCAAAGACTTGTGCTTTGGCTCCCAATTACTAGAAGAGTTTCTTATGTTCTACATACTACCCTTAGATAGTAATTTGAAGAAGGTGTCAAGCTTTGGGTACCAGCAATTGAGTTCATGTAAGAATTCTCCTATTTTTGAAAAATGTCACTTTAAAATTCTATATAGTAGACAATCCTCCTAAAATGGACCCTGTGTGGGTACCTGACTACTCGTCAAATAGAGAAACAGAAAGAAATAAAAAGGAACAGGATACATATAGGACATAGGATTAAGCAAAAATCAGCTTACATTAGAATCGCTACATTGCACTATGTCAGAATAAAGGTACACTCAGTCTAATACTCTGTGCCTAGTAATACTTCGTCTCTGACACAAGAGAGAACAGGCAAGACATGTTCTACTATGTCTCCCAGCCTTAAATATCTAGGGAAACAGGGATTTCCAGAGTCAGAGTGAAGTCTTCATATTTAAGAGACCTGCACAGATAGTCCTGCAAACTTGTTCATTTGCTCTTTACACCCAAACAAACCCTTAGAATCCATAATATCCTGTGCAATGGGTAAAGAGTCACTTTGCGGTTTGGATTTCAACCAGGCAGTGTGATACTTTCAGTCACGTTTTAAATTTTATACTGGAAAAAAACAGCTAATAGTTTGTTCTGTAGTTATTTTTCCATACCACTCGTGAATTATAAGTGTCCACCTACAGAATTCCTGGAATTCTGGAAAGAACTATGCTGTGCTCCACCTGCATAAAGAGGTGGCTTGATATCCTTATGAAATAAAAGCTGCTGAGGATCAGCCAAATTGGTTTCTGTTCCACATTAAACTCACAGTGATGGTAAACTAGCTTTATTGAATACTGTTTTATTCATAATACTGTATTATTTTATTCATAATACTGCATTATGTCATAGTTACTGACAATTCATCTTCCCACATTTTTGTATGGCTCAATAACATTTCAGTGTTGACAGACAGTGTGCTGGCTTGAGTCAACCTCTTCAAAAAAAAACACTCCTGCAGAGCAGCATGATGCAGATACATATAAGGAAGATCCACTTCTCCAAGAAAACATTGGGCTTTCAAAATTACTCACAAACTATCCCCCTGTGGTTTGCAATCCACAGCACCGTAGAGTATTAATGATGAAACAAAGCAAAATAACAATATACACCGAATAGCATGTGAAGATAATCAGCACTTTCAGACATATAGTCATCACATTCAATGGCAGAAAATTTGTCATTTTTTCATTCCCCCAGTCATTTCTCCAAGGTGAAGAAATAAAACAAAGAGCAGTGAGAATAGAAACTGCCCCAGTGGGAGTTTTGTCAGGAACTCTCTGTTTCTAGCTTATGCCTCATCTTAAGAGACTGAAAGAATCCTCCGTCATTCTTGCCAAAACCTGGGTTTTAATGGAGGTCCTTAGACTAACATGGTCACCACTACCACAAGGGCAGAGAATGGTGGGGAACAGAGAGAGGCTCAGGTATTTGCAGTTGTGGCTAAGGGCAGAGTTTGAGATAACGAGGTTTGTTTCTTTTTCTACAGCTTCTTTTCATGGTCCTAAGAGATTCATTTTCACTGTCAATAGATTCCCTTTCACTTTCTGATCCATTTAAAATATTTTTAAAACAATTGTTCTTTGTCTGCTCATTGATCGTTTGTTTTTTCATTTAATCTCATAGAAGCTTCCTCATTCAGGATATGAAGTCCACATATTATTCAGGTCTCTGTTCAACTCCTGACCTCTTGTAATGTCTTCATTAAAACAAAACAAAAATAAGCAAAAAAACCCCAAACAAACAAAACCCCCAAAACCCCCAAACCCAAACCAACCAAATGAACCAACTCACCAACCAGTTAATTAAACAAACAAAACCCCAAACAGAGATACTTTGCTTTATTATTTGACTAGATAGGAACCAAATTCTAACTTCTCCGGGAAAGAAAGACTAAAAGTGTGTGGCAGCAGATTTAAAACAATGAGAAACCTGTGAAAAGGACAGGACTGCATTTTGTCTAATCCTGACTGTCATCTTGATAATGAATGAATTGAAAAGCAAATGAATATGACAGACAAGTCCTGGCACTTTAGATCAGGAGTGATAAGCTAGGCAGCTTCCCTCTTTCAATAAGAGACTGAGAAAGCAAGTTCCACTTACCTCCCATTACAGGCAAATTGGAATGCATTCCCAGTTCTGCACTAGAGCAGTCCTGTGAAAAGTTCCCACAAACTGCAGCCATTAAAGAATACCCTTCTCATTGTCCTTCACTTCTCTGATGCCCAAACAGCATTTTGTCACCTACTGATGAAATGCAACATAAAAATTTTCAAGTTACCATTAGTTTCATTTGCAAAAAATTGGGGGAAAGAATACTATTGGAGTTGAGATACAAACTATCAAGATTTATTTTGTCCTTGAAAACTTCTTTACAGTGCTTTATTTATTAAACCAGGCTAGGAGAAGATTTGCATTCATGAGAGCAGGAAGAATACAAATCTTGCTTTACATTTCAGTGGCAGATGAAAAGTGTTCAGTGCACAAAGATATAGTCGATCCTTTTACAATTAATCTGGATATTTGGGTAAGGGACTGGAGTTTCTCAAGGCGTTTTGGTGATTTGTGTGAATGATCCTTCCTTGCTTTGGAGCAAAAATATACTACCACAAACCAGATTTACATGACTTTAACCTAACTTCACAGAACAATCCTTGAGTTTATCTAAAAGCACTTTTCGAGACATAAGCTGATTTGCCTATGTGACCATTTGCACACTGCCTATACCATGTTCCATTGATCCACATTTGTTAAAACTTTATTTACTTTCTTCTCCTGAAGTGATACCAAGCTGGCTTGCTTTGAAAAATTGTTTACAAAATAAATCATTCTCACATCAGCTCTGATTTGGATACAACCAGAGCTCACACAAAAATGTCTATACTGAATAGATAACTACTGCCCACTTACAAAGTTAGTTCCCTCTGAAGAATGCTGTTCTGTCAAAAATGACTTTGATTTTAATTAAAATGTATCAGATCCAGGATGGAATCTGGAGTAGGACAAAGTAGTTCTGCAGCTCGGTAATCTGGTGAGAATGGATAGAAAGTAAATTCCAGACCCCATTGTATTTGATTTGAAATACAAGTTGAAAAACACAGGTCTCTCAAATCTCAAGTAGATGACCAAACCATGGCATTGTTCACTGTTTCTATCATTTGGAATACTCGCCCTCCTAGGATAATTTGCTTCTCTCCATTTACATGTCTTGCCTTCATTTCATGCTAAACTTTTTCTCTTTTTTTTCCCTTTTTTTCTTCACATTTTCTATGAAATACAGTTACTATGGTTTACATTTTTTTAAACTCAGCTTATAAATAGTTAATGGCATCAGCAATTTGTGAGGAATAAGAGCCAATATTCAGCTGTTGTAAATCAATATTTCTGCAACAGTTACACTGGAGGCCCATTGATTCATAGCAGTTGATCTTCTGACAAATGTATCTCAGTCAGAGAACAGACAAGACAAAGTAGGTCCTTAACACAGCAAGAAGCAATAAAGTCACATTGCGACAAAGCCTAGTAAAACAACCTATCTTGGGAAATGGCTGGGCAAACACTATAAAACTCCTCTGCATATTAAATAGAATGAGACAGCTATATCTAGGCCTGGAACATCATGCAGTATTTATTCCTTCCTTTAATAAACATTGATTATGGGCTTGGTGGCACATCCTCTGTTCAATATCAGATAATACGTGAATCCAGATTTCCTCTTTATACACACTTCAGTATATTACGGAACCACCACCACAGAAACCTGAAGGTGTGCTACTGAATGTGGCTGGCTAAACTCCCTCTGCATTTAAAACCAAGCTGGCAATACTCAATATGAAATAGACATAAAAATCAAAAACATTCCCCAGTGAGAGCCTAATACCTTGGTCCTACACAAGACAGTCCAGAAATCTTGTTTAAAGTACCAGGTGGGTATTTGTGTTGGCTAATATGCCAGTATTTTCCACATTCATAACTACAGGAACTTTTCCTGATGCTTATGGGGAACAGTGCTAGAATGCAGAATTACATGGCTTGCTGCAACTAAGTGTTGACTTGTGCAGAGTCAGATTCTGTCTTGCCATCCTAAGTTGCACTAATTTTTCTTACATTTGCAGGGAGGCAAAGGGATGGCAAGAGGGGAGAGGCTTTTACTCGTCTCATTACTGTTTAGGGTTCTACAAAAATTTATCAGAACCAGTACTTGTGCTACAAATCCCCAACTCTTCCTGTCCTCAAACAAGAGAGGCACTACATTTAGTTCACAGTATGTCCTCTGTCATTCATGAATCTACAAGATAAATGAAATAGCTTTGGTCAGTTGTTCAACAGAGCATGTGCCATCAGTCTTAAAATATGAGATATATCTAAGCTGGTCTGACATGGCATGCCCCCCTAAAGACTTAGATTGTGTTCATTTGTCATTAGTATTAATTGTGAAAGATTGCTATTAAGCATTAGATGAAGACTGATAGAAGAGAAAAAAAATATATATTTTAATCTTTTAAGATATTTATCCAACATTGTTTTGTTCTTCCTGTTTCTCCTTTGCCCCTTCCTAGAGGATGAGAAATACTGTAATTTCAGGATCAAATCCATACCTTTGATCTATATGTTAATTTCCAGTTACTCAAAAAGTAACTGCTGAGAAAAACCTTTACCCATTTTGATTTTGAAATATACCTAGTACTAGTGAATTCCTTATCTCTCACTCACTGAGAAATTCCTTGTATATTGCTTACCAGCCAGTGTTCCTATTTAGCCTCTGAGAGTTCTTTGAAACTTGTACTGACTTTTGCAGTTGATCTCTGTATCTGTACTCTAGAAGAGGAAAGCAGACTTCCAAAGAGAAAGACAAGACCAATTTAACTTTCTTCCTTCTACTCCCGAGGTTACAGTTTTTGCAACAAGAGGAGGAAGATTCAGTCTGGCTTTCCATGCATGTGTAGGCACACTGAACTTTTGAAAAGTGGTGTGATCTCAAGCAGCCATGAACTTGTGTCACCAGCTTCAAGGGACAGAGCAAAAGCAAATTGAGCTCTGTCAGATACTTCAGAACATTCTCAGACATAGGATAAATTCAGAGTTCTAAGAATATGAAATATTCGTGCAGATACAAGAGATATCATTATTTATCATGTGCAGTCATTCATACCCTGCTCCAGAAAAAAAAATCATATATTTTTAGTATCTAATCCAGACACTATCACAAATTAAACACAGCAAAAGGCCTGTGTGAAGGGGAGAGCAACAACTCCTGTATTAGCTGGACTTTCAACTTGCCCTGGCATCATCTGTTGGCTCCAGCCTAGCACAGAGTGCTTGACCCAGTAACAACTGACATAGTTAACTAAAAATTGTGCCTCAGAATGCAGTTTGACTAAAAGGCTACTGGTTCCTAGAGCAGAACCTAAAATTCTCAATGAGACACCAATTTTCCATGTAGAGGTTGCAAAGAAATCTGTCTGCAGTGACCAGAAAGTGGAGGAAGCCTTCTGAAGTCAGCATTGTGTTCTTTTGAGCATATGAACAATGCAACAGAAAAGGACAAGAGTGCCTTTTAAATGGTCTCCTTCTCAGAGATGGCAGACAGATGTCCTCTGTAGCTTGTCCTTACCCAGCTCCTGTGTATGGACTTCCTCTCAAAGCCATGAAGCAAAGATCATATTTCGAAGCACAGTAAGAGATGGAAATGCAGATGGAAGAGGTTGTACAAATTTATATGTGCACAAGTTGTATACAGCCTGGATGTGGAAGGAATACCCATTCTTCTTAAGCCTCTACTAGCAAATAATTGCAGGTACATTAAGAATGGAGAGCACAGTCTAGTATTATGTTCTGTAGCCTGTACCAGGGACAAAGCAGATTACTATTGGCAGAAAATAACTATGCAATATTAAAAGGAGGTAATTTACTGCTTTTCTGGGAGAAAGAGATGAGCCCTAGTTGACTTCATCATCCTTGAGCTAGCAAGCAAAATCAAACTGATCTACGAAGATCTTCCTCTTATTTCTCTCCCACTTAGTACATTTTACTATGTTAGGTAATGATATTATTTGTTGATATCAAATATTTGTCATTTTCCCTCTAAATAACCTGCTTTTAATAAAGTTAAGAAGCAAGTCAAAAAAATAAGAAAAATGTGAAAAAAACCCAACTCACAGCATTTGACTTTAGAAAAGGTTCACGAATACCAACAAAGCTGTTACAAAAGCAAAGGGAGAGTGAGAGCTCTGCAGCAAAGAGCTGTGTGAAAATGCACTAGAGCCAATGTAAGCATGGCTAATTTTTCTCCTGTGGCTCATGGTCTCTCTTTTCAGAGGTGCTAAAATCTTTCCAAGATTGCCTGCAACAGTTACAGCTTTTAGTGACCTTACGAGGAATGCATTTGAGTGGATATGCCTTGCAGTGTAAGGTCTTACAGACAACTAGATATCTAGGACATATGTTTAAGTTTGCTCCTAAAATGACACAATGAAAACACCCTATCAATTCTCTACCATGCTATTCAGCAGTATGTTAAACAAAATGCATAATACATGATACTATTTACACTGTATCTAACTTCCCAAGGAATTATTACTGGTAGCAGGATGTTTTTCAGTTTCTTGTGTCTATAGGTCTGTCTTTCAAATACTGAATGTTTGTTTCTCTAATACAACTTTGTACTTGGAAGAAAACATCCTAAATCCATCTCAACAGTAAGTGTCCCCAGGGGTATGGAAGAACAGATACAGCTAAAAGCCCAGCAAAACTTTTACAATAGCAAACAATGATAAATTGCAATATTACCTCCAACATCAGCACACAATGAGGTTATTAATGTCCTACACTTCTTCTGATAGTGTGGTTTTCTGGCTAAGGCATAAAGCAGAGCCAACTCTATTTTCAATACTAAAACTATTATTCCACTGTGTAAACTTCTTCAGAAACAATGTAGCCATGCTGCAAAAATCTTAATTGCATTTGGAATATCTGTTATTCCCACTCAAGGTTTGTGCACAGCTTCTAATAAAACATGCTGGAACTTCATCAGCATTTAAAACACCTCCAGATTTAAGAATGCCCACAGTGGTAGGCATCCAGATTACACCTATTTGTAATTTTTAACAATATGATAAACCAAATCAGGCAAAAATGTTCAAGAATCTGAAGATTCAGAAGCCACAGTTCCATCTTTACTTAACCATCAGCATCAGAGCTCCAACATGTCTATATCGCCTCAATAAATGGCTTGTAGGCCCCTAATTCACTAGGGAATTCTTAAAAATTACTTACTCTAGCCACCAAATAGCAGGCCTCAACAGAGTGAATTACTAATATCGATAAAATCCAGTTGAGGACTTTTCCTTTTGTTTTGAACAAAATATTTAATATCAGACACTGCAACAACTGTAAAATAGCAACTTGTTTGCAAAGTTCTCAATTCTACAAAACTTCCCAGTGCATCTTAATGTGAAATATACTGTGCTCTCTGTATAAATGAAAATCCATTTTGGCATGAAGAAAACATATATACCAGTGTTCTGCTTCAGATGAAAAAAGAAAATGATGAGGAGATAATCAACAGCAAGGGTACTCTCATGGACTGGAAAGAAAACATACTGCCAAGGAAACCTTCGTTACCATGTTCCTGGCCACCCACATATATATACACACCTCACTTGGCCTTAATAAAAACTTCAATTTGTCAGTGTTCTAAAGGAGCAGGATTTGGCCCCCAATCAAACCATGGTCAAATCTTGTATGCAAATTATGTGAGAAATATGAAAGAAAAAAGAAAAGGTAGCTTCAAATCTGGCTACTCCACAGTGCAGTCTGGAAGGATAATACTGTGATTGCTACTAACCTGACAAGACGAGTAGTACAGAAGGCATCAGTCACCCTGCTCTGGCCATCAACTCCATTGAGGAATGCCACTCAGAATGTTGCCAGTCTCTTTTTCCTCTCTCGGTGGAAAGCTGCTACGGACACATTCCATAGAGATAAGAAGAAGTGTAACTCACCCAAATTATAGCATTGCTGAAGTGTTGTAATAAGTTTGATCTATGCTTGGGGGCTTGGACTGAAACACTGCTCACAGGCATGTCATAGCAAGGAAAGCAATAGAAAAAATAATGAAAATTGTGGTAAAACATAAATAATTAACTTGTACAAAAAAAAAACCCTCTAAACTTTGTATTTCAAGCCAGATAATATGAAACACGATCAATTGAATTTCTGTTTGTCTTATGAAAAATTGTTTGCTTTTTGCTTTGGTTAGTAGTGAAAATAGAAACAGATGAATATTCACCCGATAAATGAATATTCAGGAGTTATTCTTGCTCACAAATGCAAAACATAAATACATGAAGATTTACATTTCAATTTAATTGTGCGGTTCTAGCAATTATATTATGAGCATTATTTAAAAATTAAAGGATTGTCTTCGAATGAATTCAAGTCAGTGACTCAAACGTATAAGAAGGAAGAGTTTCCTTAGACAAAAACTAGCAAACTAATCTGAGCTAATCTCTCTATTACATTCAAATATAGCTGAAGTATTAGACATTGATTAATGTGAAGTGTGGACCTTATGTTCAGTAGTGTCCTAGGATGTGGTGGCTGATTCCACTTCAAAATGCTTTGATCAAACAGTTTATCACTGTATTATTTATGGCTGGACATGATAGCATGTTTTCTGATATACCAGTAACCCATTTGAAATCTTTGTTCCTCACTAAGCCTGAAGAGATATAACACAATTTTACTGGATGCAAACAAGGATCTGAGTGCATGTTGTTCATGACCTGAACTCTTCTATTAGAATGTCACACAATGCTAACCCAGCTACTGCAGTCAGTGGTATGTCCAAGAAGAGTATCATCAGATTCAACATTACATGGACTTAGATGAGCATTTCAGGTATGGATTATCCTGACCAAGTAACCAACAATCAATTAGCAGAACCTACGTATATCCAAACAGTGGATGCTCTATTATATGGTCAGAGCAAGAGGACAATGTGTTATGAAGTTGATAGTTATATGGTCAGAGCAAGAGGACAATGTGTACAGCTTTTATGAAGTTGATAGTTAAAATGCATGTTTTCCTGTCCTCCCACTGGCATTATTTCCCAAAGAACATGCTTGTACAACTGTGTTCCCAAATGGATCACACTGGGAACCCCAGTGTGCATGCGAACAGCTATGCATGAATCCCAAAACATGTAGTACTGAATGCCTATCACCATGCTGACAACCACCACCATCAATCAGATGGGGACAAAGGTGCTATGGCTATGCTAGAGGACACTCAGTCTGCCTCACTTAACCACAAACTGGAGTGGGTTCCCAATGGTCCTGGCTCAGCCCACCTACAGCATCCTGCTCCTGATAGTGAGCAGGATATACCAGAGCATCTGCTTCCAAAGAATCATTCCTCTTAGATTTGTTTTTTCTGTCTGCATTGGAAAAGACATTAAGTCCAGCCATCAATATGTGTTCTTAGCTCCCAGTGTTTTGAAAATACATTTATACCTAATAATTCCATTTAAAAAATCTTAGTTTAGAAGTCTTTCTTCTGCTTTTTTTAAAGGAAGGCTCACTCACTAAGGGACAGCTGAGAAGAGTTCTGAGTTAACCATCTCTTTTTATCTCAGCCCTTGAAATGCTTGAACAGCTTGAATCACTTTGACCTCCTGGAGGCTGTGACTCAGTTATGAGGGCCACAGAAACAGGTGTTTCTGAGCATGGTAATACTAGAGAACAAATACATATGAGACCACGCAGACTCCTGCCAAATTATTTTTACCTGGCACATAGCAGGTAACCCTCCTTCAGTACATCCAAGAGATACTGCTGGGCAATCAGTAACAGAGTAGTCTTATCAGAAGTGGGGATATTGAGTTCTTCCAGGGGGAAATCCCTAGGACATCCTAGTATCTTCTTTAAAACACTCTCATACTGATTTCCTTCCATTGGTTCACTGCAATGCAATCATAGTTGATGTCCAAAGATCACTGGTTTAGTTTTTTTATTCCATTCTAGCCATTCAAAACAGCTACATAGCATCTACACCTTCCATGGACACTTCTGGCTTTTCTATTTAAATAGGAATTGTCAGAATAACAATTCATATTTTGTGTCTGGGTTAATTCAATTTCTTTCCTTATTACAAAATAAAATTTAACAGCTGAAATGAAATAACACGAATCCATCTGTCCTATCCACTTACATATCAAACAGAAACCTGCTACCTCTTCCAAAGGACACTAAAAAACCCTTATTGGCCATCCAGTCTGTCCAGTGTCAAATTACATTGCTATTCTTATATTCTGATTCTAGTTTAGCATAGATGAAAACATGCAAATGTTTGGAAGACAAGAAGCTAATACATTGCACTTGTCATTTATAGAGCTTCCATTTTGGGATTTTGAATTGTTTGACAATGTTGATTAGTCAACATTCCCCTTTCCAAGGAGAGGACTGTGGAGCAAACAGTATCTCCTGCAGGATTCTTTTACTGCCACACAGTGGAAAATACACTTTTGTCTGGGTCCAGGCAGTGAGGTGGAAAGCACATCTGAAAAGAACAAAATATTTTGAAAGGTGCAATGTATTTCCTTTCTGTAGTAGTCTATTTTCATAATAAATTAACTAATATATACATTGAAGTGTATTGGACTAGTTTCTCCTACATAAAAGGAAATCTTAATTATGCAATAAAATACAATTGTTTAAAACAATAAATAATCATATAAATGTAAAACAGATTCCAGTGGCTGTGAATATGTATTTTTGTTCTGTAGACAAGAGTGCTATCATAGCTGTTTTCTCATAATAAAATCTGATGAAGCAGGTACTTCAAGTCTGAATGGCAGACACCTCAAGGTCTGTTAAAAACCTCTCCTCTGAAGAAGGCCAAGGACTCCCCTGAGGTGCGTGACATATATCTGAGGTAACAACAAGCAAGAGAAAAGGAATGAGATTTTAAATTTTAGACATTAAAATGTGTCAAAATCTGGGAGATCACAGTTCATACCAGGAGTATACTTTTGAGAGAGACTTCCTGACCATTCCCACTTGTTGCTCTTTGGTTTCCACTGCAGAGCAGTCTGTAAGTGTTCAAACATGCTCAGCACCAGCTCTGCTGCTCTGCTTCTTCTATATTAATCTCATATCTCTTCAGAAGTAATATATTAGCTTGAGGCACTGGTCTGTGAAAGGTCAGCACTCTTCAAGAAGAGTACCCAGATTCCTTATCATTCCAGGCAATAATTCTGTTCACTTGCCCAAGACCAAAATTTCTCCCTCAGTTTTTTGGGTTGACTCCAAGCAGAGTTTCTCTTCCTGAAAAGTGGGATGAAAATTCAGAGAAAAGAGTCTACCATGAAAGAATTTAGGCCATTTGATAGAAATTACTGAATTAAAATTTGACATATTTGAAAAAATAAAATAGAAAAATGTAATGCCTGAATCAACACCCACAGAAACAACAGCAGAACAACGTGCTGTCTTAAAATATATTTGAGACTCTGTTTTACACTGACAATTCATGCAGTTGGTCCAAATAATCTATTCACTAATTAATGTTTGTTCCAGAAAACAATACCATTCCCTTCCCTGCTATCCTCTGCCAATTATTCTACTTCATTGCAATCCTCCAGACTGCCACATAAAAAAAAAAAAAAATATTAATTTGCCTCAACATAGCACAGAATATTACACGGAAGTGTCAGGGTCCAGAGGAAGGTAAAAAAACCCTGCACAGGGATAATCAGCAAAGGATGTAATACTTAGAAACAAAACAATGTATTTCTTGGACTTCTAGCCCCCGAGTCCCACATGATACTCACCTGGCTTTATCCTTCATTGTCTAAAATCCTAATATACTTATACTTGGCAGTATACTGTGCTATATTTAATATTCAGCCTAAATGTCTTGGAATCCAAAGCCATGAAATAACACTGAGTAATATCCATATGGAGGGGGTTTTGGGTAAAAAGAAAAGGCATCAAACATGGCCATCATATGTTACCATGCTGCTCATGTGACAACCATGCTACTGCAAATTCCATGAGATATGGACAAGAAAAACATATCTGGTAGAGACAAAAGCCACATGCATATGGATAAAAAGGAAGTACTGCACAGCACTGGCATGTTTACCACTGCAGGTAAGACCTGGGCATCTCCAAGCTCACTGCCACTCAAACTCACAGACAGGCTCTACTTTGTCTCACAGCAGAGACTGAGACGTTAGCACCATGACTTGTGCTCTAACTATTGCTGCTGGCCATTCCCATCGCAGAACAGACAGAAGGAAATATCTCCACCCCTCTGTTCTCACACTGCCTTCTTTCTCCAAACCCAACTCTGAGCCTTGTACTGGAACAGCACAAAATGTATGCTCAGCCATATGCTGTCTTTTGCCACCTCAGCTAAATAGGAGAAAACCTTCAGTAAATAATAGAGAAAACAATTGAGGATAGAGATATCCTGATTGTCACAGTGTAAAGGTTAGACAAACTCAAACCTTTTAACAGACTTCTGCCAGAAAACCAATTTTAAAAAGCCTGAACTCTCTAAACTATTGTATCATCCAACTTCTACCTCTGGGATGCATCTATATCAGCATTTACTGCATTGCAGGGTTCACTTTCGGTTTAAATTTGTTTTACACCTATACTTTGATTCTTGCAATATTGCTCAAGCTCTGGTGCAGTCAAAGCACTTTGCTTCCTGGTGATCTGAGGCTGAAGTGACGTGATTGAGCAGCATCTGTCTCATCCCACCTGTGATGGTGACACAAGGACCCTCCTACGGTTAGCACTCTATACACACATGGTGCACACCTAGGCCCAGCAATTGATGGAAACACTGGTGCTGGAACCTATAGGCCAGCACAAATCAAACCCCATTTCTCTCCTCTTTGTGCCACATCAATCAGTAAAGTAATACATAGTCTAAGTTTCTGCAGGCAGCTCACCTCAGAGTCCTTCTATCATGTTTGCTCATGCTGAACAGGCTTTCTGGTCTTTTATCTCCACTCAAAACAATTCTAAAATGCCATTAATTAACATACATTTACCGAGGACTGGAACTTGCACACAACTTCAAACTTGCGCTCTAGAAAACATCAGTAAATCAGAAAATAATCTCCAAGGTCTCTCCATACTAGTATTAAGGAATTCTGTCAGGAAAATTCAGTGTTCAGGGGTCTATTACCCAAGTCATAGATGGTGCAGCACTGCTGACTTCAAGACCTTGACATCATCCCTGTTTTCTCTATTCCATTTTGTATGTCTTTGCCTTATGTCTGTTCATGAATGCAAATAGGGAGTTTGGCTGCCACATATACACACACACACGTGTGTACACACACACTCTCTTACTCCATTTATCCAGTCCTGGATACATTTATAAGAGAACTGATATTCTAAATCAGCTCAACGTAAATGAACTCCTGTAGTGCGTATTTGTTCAGCCAGGCAAATATGTCAGCCTTAAATGCCTGCATTCATATTTATATCTCTTGGATATGAATTATGCATATACATATATTAGTAAGCTCACTCTCTCTCTCTTCTGTTAAGCTTTGGGCTGGTCCCTTGGGAACTCATTATCTACAGCGAGTTTCACAGGGATTGATGTGACTCCACCAGAATTGTTATTGCATTGTATCTTCCCAGAAAGAATGTGAATCTCTTCCCGGACACCTAGCGTTCAATTCAGTCTTGACTATTTAATTGTCTAATAGCAGTGAGCATTTTTCCCACCGAGTCAAATAGTGAAATTGAATTATAAGGAATATTAACGGGGGTTTTTTTACAGACACAGAGCCATTAAGCTAGCACTTGGACGGGTACTGCTGGAACAGTTTCAGGGTTGTTTTTTCCCCTGGCAATCTGCTTCGACTTACTTTTCTGTTTTCAAAGAAGGTTTTGATTTCGCATTTTTTTTCAACCACACCCGGATAGCAACTCTGCACGATGCCGGGACGGAAGTGGGAGACGAAAGGCAGCCCCGCAGCTCAGGTGTCGTATCCCGCTTGGCAGCAAACACCCTGTCAGAGGCTGCAAGGCGGTGAGAGAGCGGGTCCATCGCCATCCCCACCAGC
>NW_008655445.1:0-2750 GCF_000695815.1 Acanthisitta chloris | reverse complement strand
ATCTCCGCGGCCCCGCGCCCGTAACGGCTCCGGGGATGGAATCTCCTCTGCCCCCGCGGGGATTGGGGTGCTGTGCCCACGGAGGGTGGCAGAGTGGAAACAAAGCCCAGATGTGTTTGTGTCCCATCGTGTCTGGCTTGGGCAGAGTGTCCATAGCCCTGTGGCTCCTGCAGGGTGAGCAGTGCTTGGGCACTGGTCAGGCTGGTGGGAAATGAATTGCTGCAACAGCGTGGGCAGGGGTGGACAGAGGGATGAACTCACCACTTCCCCAGCAAAAATAACAGTTCCCTCCCTCACACATCCTCTGATCCCTTGGCTTTGCAGGCTGCGTATTGATCGCAGGTGTTTTCACCTTTGCCCCTGTGTTTTGCTGCTCCTTTCTCAGCCCTGGGGCTGGTTTGGCCCTGGAGAGCACCAGCAAAGACAGGTGGGAATTCCAGGCCTGGCAGGGTCACGGAGCTTGTTGGGTTTGGGGAGCAACACGAGAAAACCGGCAATTCCGGTTCCTTCTGGATGTGTCTCCTTCAGTCGTCCCACTGGGCACTGTTGATAAGTAATCGTGGTGGCAGCTCTGCCCCGTGCACCAAAGGGCAGCCCGTGCTGGCCAGGGGGGAGCATGTCCCTCCTCCCTCCCACCCTTCCAAGGCATTTTTCGTGGGATTTGTGCCCTGCATGGGTACAACTTTGCTTGGGATCTCAGTGATGCTGAGGGCAGAGCTGTGTACAGGGCAAAGAGGTGATCGCTGTCCTTTAGAGCTTTTAGCTCTACACCCCCAGACTCACTGGCTGATGGTCACATTCACCACCCAGAATGGCCTTATTTTCCCAGCAGCTGCTGAAAAACTGTTCTAAAGGAGCTTTATCCTGATGAGGTTTCCGTAGTGGTGCTTTGGTGAGAGCAGGACTGTTCCAGTGTCAGTGCACAGATATTGATCTGCCTTTTACCTCTAATTATAGCAGCTGTGGAGTCTCTGGTTGTCTCTGTTTCGTGAGGACACTGGTGGCACATTCCCTCTGGGATTCTATACCTCCCTGGAGAACGATGCTGCAGGAATTGGGGGCTCTATCTCTTGTTCCCCTGCCAAGGCTGTGGGTGCAGACAGGGGTTGCTGACCCTGCTGTGATCCCCAGGTGCTTGTGGTGAAGGTCATCTGTTTTCCCTGAAAATGCTTTTCCAGGCCTTGTGTTGGGATGATGCACATGTCCTCCTCGGAGCAGCCGTGTGTGGGAAGTGGGAAGCCACCATCCCACAGCAGGCACAGGAGACAAAACTTGCCATTTCCTGCTGCCAGTTTTTGCTTTTCTTAACCAAAAAGGTTAAAACTCCCATGAGCTCTGGAGCCACCAGGAATACAGCAAGTGTGACTGTAGAGTGGTGCTTTCTTGGTGTAACTTGGGAAAAAGGAGTGTGAGGAAGGGAACTCTGGAGCAGCAGTTTGTAGTTCAGCTCTTCCAGCAGCCCTGGTGCCACTTGACCAAGGAGATTTCCATGTTTTCCTGCTGCCAAAACATCTCTCCCTGCTGTGGCATCGTGCTGGGCCCATCACCCCCCTGCCCGGTGGGGATGTGGCCCCGCGGGACGAAGGGGTTTGGGGAGCCGTGGGTGGGGAGGATGGGCTGTAATTAAAAGCAGCCTGGGAAGCAAGGGTGGATGTAAACTCTGCTCCTTCATTTGGGCTCTTTGATCCTGGCTTTAGTCACCAGCTTGGTACGTGCGGGCGATGAGTAAGGTGTTCAGGCTGCTTCCCTGTGGGCTCCCACAGCCAGGCAGGGTTTGGGATGGGACCTCTCCACAGCAGGACTCTGCACTGCTCCCTATCAGCGATGGGAACAGTCCATAGATTGCATCAAAGCCTTGGCCAGGCTGGTTGTGTGCCTGCTGATGGGACCTGCTCATCTCCGGACGTGCCGACGTCCCAAGAGGTTGGGTCAAGGGTGAATCTTCCCTTTTCAGAGTCATCCTCCACAGCTCAGTTTTACCAGGCATCCTGAAGGCACTTGTGTCCCAGGCTGCAGTGTCACCCCGTTCAGAGTCATCCTCCACAGCTCAGTTTCACCAGGCATCGTGTCCCAGGCTGCAGTGTCACCCCATGCCCATCCCTGGTCCCACCATCCCATTTTCATGGATCTCCTGGCCAGCCTGGGGTTTGGAGGCAGGGAAAGCACCTGAGCCGGCAGCGCCGAGGGATCGGTGTTGGTTCAGGGTCACTGTGGTTTATTTGGGACTGTGCTGGACATGGTGTCTCATTGTGGGAGAGCTGTGGGTGGGCTGGGGTGGCCCCTGCATGGGCCCACTCCTTGTGCTGGATGTAAAACATCTCAGTGAAACCTCTGCACTGAATCACAGAGGATGAAACCAGCATCTGTGGCTGCTCCCGGGCTGAGTTTTGACTGGTTGGGCTGGAAATGAGATTATGGGCAATAAACCCAATAAAACCACCAGAACCAATGGCAATTACGGCTTGGTTTTGGGACTGGCCAGCTGGGTCACAGCCCTAGTCCCATCCCTGCAGGCAACACCAGGCAACTGAGCTCCTGTCACCAGGGATATGGGATGGTGTTCCCTTTCCCAGGGGCCTGCCCTGGTCTCATGCATTGGCCCCTCAGGCTGTGGCTCCTCCCAGCCCTAGTGGGGCTCAAGGCTGAGCCCAGCCACCAGTGATGGGTTGGGATGAGTGTGTTGTGCTCATGGTGGACAGCAAAACTCCAGATTTGAGAGATGTGTGTGCCCCACTGCCCTTTTGCAAAGT
>NW_008655444.1:0-26245 GCF_000695815.1 Acanthisitta chloris | reverse complement strand
AGATTGCTAACGCTTCTCTAAACTTGAGATGTAGTTTCTGAAGGATTGAATAATACAGAGACATATAGAAAGTTCTTTTAATCTTTCCTTTAAGGTCTGATTCATAACATTTTATTATATGGTATTGGAAATTCTGGAATTCAGCCAGTAAGCAGATATTCAAAACAGATGCTATCTCAAGAGATGGCTCTGCTTGCCCTCTTCAGTCCCATCTTAAACTTCATTATTGAATCTTTCCTTTTTATCTCTCTTGCTTTTCCTTCACCATGTTAGAAGGATGGTAGATAGAAAGACTGGCAGACAGGTGCAGAGTACAGAATTCCACCTGGGGAAAAAAAAGAACTGTGAGGAAGAGTCAGACTAGAGCTTTGTGTATTTGCAAGTCTTTGCAAAAAAAAAAAAAAAAGGGGGACCTTAAAAATCATCCAGTTTTAACCCCCATGCCATGGGTAGCGATGCCACCCAATAGCTCCATCCAACTTGGCCTTAAACACTTCTAGGGATGGCACATCCACAACTTCTCTTATCTGTTCCAGTACCTCACCACCCTCACAGTAAGGGATTTCTTACTAACATCTAATATATCTCTCCTCTTTTTGTTTAAAACCTTTCCCCCTTGTCCTATCACTATGCCCATGTAAAAAGTTTCTCTCCCTCTATTTTATAAGCTCCCTTTAAGTACTGGAAGGCTGCAATGAGGTCTCCTCAAAGCCTTCTCTACTCCAGACTCTCAGCCTCTCTTCAAAGGAGAGTTTTTCTAGCCCCCTGATCATCTTTTTGCCTTCCTCTGGACCTGTTGCAAAGGGTCTCCTATTTCTTGTGCTGATGACCCCAGAACTGGGTGTAGTACTCTAGGTGGGGTTTCATGAGGGCATAGTAGAGATGGATAAGCACCTCCCTTGACCTGTTGGCCACACTTCTGATGCAGCCCAGGATAAGGTTGGCCTTCTGGGCTGTGGGCTGACACTGTTGCCTCATGTCCAGCTTTTCATCCACCAGAACCTCCAAGTCCTTCATGGGGCTGCTCTCAGTGAGTGCTTCTCCCAGTCTGTACTCATGCACCTTGCACTTAAACTTGTGGAACTTCATGAGGTTCACATGTACCCACTGCTCAAGCTTGCTCAGGTCCCTCTGGATGGCCTCCTGTCCTTCAGGTGTGTCAACTGTGCTGTTCACCTTCCTGTTATTTGCCAGTTTGCTGAGGGTGCACTCAATACCTTATGTAATTTAACAAAAATATCAGATTCTTATTACAGCTATTATCTTGACACATATTCAAGTTAAATGCAGGCTGTGATTCCATACTCTGTATTTCTTACCTGGACTCTGTGCTAGCACAGCTGTTTACAGAGCTGTACTGGAATGAATATAGTGGAAACCTCCCTGCTTATGCATTCAGGTGCTAACTTTTGTTTTTCAACATGTCAAGTTATATAAATATGCTCAACTGGGTATAAATGATGCATTTTAAGTTCCTGCATTCCAAAATTACCTTAGTGTAGGTCATGCAGGGCAGTTTCATGTGTTACAACAGCATTGTGACTTCATTGCTGTGCATAGTGCCTCAATGTCAAATGCTGGAGTTCAGAAAAAGTGCAGTTATTATTCAGGAGCCAGAATAACACTGCCCTTTCCTGTCTGCCAGCTTCTGCAGCATGAACAACAGCTGTCACTCAATGTTCTGAGTAACTGTCTGGTGTACAAACAGTTGATTTTGTACCTAGGTTTATGTGTGAAGGCAGTAGAGATGTTGAGGAGAGTAGCACTGGTGAAAGCTTTCTGCAGTTTAATCACTGCACTGGGGCATAACTGAAGTGCTAGCACAGAGACATTGGCATCTCTTCTCCAGGGGCTTTGTGCTCTGCTGGTGCAGCTCCCCAGGCAAATAACCTGTTCAGGCTGTGGGACCTCTTGCATGCCCCTGAACAGAGTTTTCCCCAAAGGAAAAAGAGTCTTAGCCACATGGCTGAATTTCAGGGGCATTTCTGGTTGTGTCATACATTCTTTTCTAAAAAAAAAAAGGTGGTGTTGTCCATTGAATGTTTTCATCTAAGTAAATATCATTCAATTAAGTGGTGTTTTGTTTGCCATTTGAAATACATTGGCAGCTTTTGCTGACCAGATCCAGAGGTTGAGCTCTTCTTCTAAAGGCCTTGGCTGCTCTCCCAGAGATCATTCAGAAATGCTAATACAGTTTAGTGAATTTTTAAGTGGCCATGGTGGCAGATGGGCACCAGAAATGGCTTCATTCATGCCAGTAAATAGGATCCTCTGAAACTGTGTACTAAAAAATGTAGGAAGCTGTCATTGTGTTGTTCCATACCAGTATTTCAATGCTTTATGTTGGTCAACATTAAATTTCATTTCAACAAACAATGTTTAAACTTTCAAAAGGTATTTTTGAAACTTACCTACCATCTTTGTTAAAAACATTCCTTTATACTCCCAAGGAAAAACACTAATT
This sequence comes from Acanthisitta chloris, assembly GCF_000695815.1. Taxonomy (NCBI): domain Eukaryota; kingdom Metazoa; phylum Chordata; class Aves; order Passeriformes; family Acanthisittidae; genus Acanthisitta; species Acanthisitta chloris. Next base: position 23,781 of record NW_008655444.1, on the reverse strand, counting down.
TCTCAAAACATAATTCCAGGGTGATAAATTATGCTTCAATTATTTTGGAAATAATTATTACTTTAACTTAGTAATAGATTGCCCAAGGCTAATAATAACAAATTACAGAAATAATCACAAAACATGCCTGTCCTCTGAGATTCAGTTCCATTGTCTCAACAAACTGTGTATATTCCTCAGGTAGTATCTCATTTTGATTTTTAAGTCATTAAGCATTTCCTTGGAGCTTCAAATAAAAGTCTAAAAATCTGGCAAAAGCTCAATCTAGTTTAATAATCCAACCATGAAATAACAAAAAAGGCTCATTACTGATATCTAATAATGGGGATCTAATATTAATTTCTGAAATGCTGATTGTAGCGTTTCAACTTCTGCTAAAGCTTAAAAGTACACCTTGTCTCTTTGTTGTGTATGGGACACTGTATATAGTATTATAAACATGTTTAATGTTCATCTGTTGTTTGTGAATTTAAGTGTCTGTTCCTAGTGGCATGGCTTGTAAACTTACAGTACCATGATTTTTAAATCTGTGCCAAACACCATTAAATTCATTTATGATGCTGCAGTTATGTGACCTGTTTTATGGCTCTGTGCACAGAGGAAGGATTGTCCTTTCTTTAAACTCTGCAAAAGCCTTTTTACTGCATCTCTACTCAGAGGGATGTAGCAGAGAGAAACTCAGTTCTTTTGGATTTGGTAACTGTAGCTCCTTTGGATTCTTGTACATCCCCAGACATGTAGTAGCAAAGTGGAAGTATCTTCAGTATATGAGGTGCCCTGTTCTGCATACAAACTTGTAGAGAGCCAACATTTGTAGAATACTGTAGTATCTTTGGGGTTAAGTTGCCTGGGATCTCATGTGGAGGCAGATCTCCTGTACAATCCATAGTGGTTGCAGTACAGATCTCAGTGGTGGAGGCAGAAAGAAGGGTTGTGAATAACTGGGATGGATGGATGGAGGGGAGTGAGCACATGGATGAAATCTGCAGCTTCTTTGAGAGGTGAGGAAACTGTGTATCTGCTATAGGGAAATTTTTCACCAAAGTCCTTGGGTTTCATCTTCTGTGAGTGAATTCCTGGGATTTGATAGTGTCCTACCCTCATGCTGGGTGGTTGTCAGTGAAATATAATAGGCTGTTGACTTGTTTCCCAGAGGAAGTGGTAAAAGCCAGGTTATTTGCAAGGCTTTAAATTACACTTGACAAAACCCTTGGCAAGGTACTGAGAAATTATGTTGCATTTGCAGGGAGATGAAAGTATGCCAGCTTGTGCTTCCCAGTGTTTCTCCTACTGCAGAAACATCCTGCAAAGCCAGATTTACAGACATCCAAAGCATCTGTGTGGCACCAGCAAATCCTGCCATGTTGTTGCTGTAACATATGGAGTTGTGAGTCCTGTGAAGGAATTCACACCTACTGTGCAACGGGTCTGCTCTGCTCGTCTGTGGAGACTGGCAGTGGAAGTCATAATTTTGCATCCCAGCAGCTCTGGGTGGCCTAAGGATATTGGTTTTAATGGGAGATGTAGTAAATTCTGGCATCCCACGAGTCCTGGGATGTGCTGAACTGATCATGGGAAACCTTCAAACTGCTTGGAAACACAGCTCTGGAAAGGCACAGAAGTTTGCAGGGTGAACTTCTGGAGATCTGGTGAAACAAGCAGAGTAGTTATGCAGATTTCCATCTGAAGGAGTATATTTTTCCACAGGATGGCTGAGTTTGAATGTGCTAGCATTTTTCCAATTAAAAAAAAGTTTCACGGTTAAAAAAATAAAAAGTGTGTTGTTGCTAATGTACTAGAACCATTATTTAATTGAATCCTTTGGGACCTGAACAAGCATGGAAGATAAATGTAAGATGCATGCAAAAAGTTTCAGTTTAATGAATATCCTAGATAATCAGAAGGATTTCACATTGAATTCTGTCTAAAAAGTCTTCCATGTAAAGTATTCTTATTTCTTTTATTAGGGGATAAAGAGAATCTATTTTATGAGCATCAGCTGGAATACTAAACCTATTCCAAATTATTCAGTGTTGCCAAAGAAGTAATCCACCAAATTCTGTAGAGGAGAGTGAGATGGGTTTCCAGATCTGATTTGCAAGTGTGCTAGGGTCTATAGACCTAGACAGATTGGTGAGGATTTGGAGCTTGTTTACTTCATTGGTTATTGCTGTCTTTCATTTGAAAGAGTGGTTATGGATAGGATAATGGCTACTTAAATGGGATTTATGATATCGATCGCCACTGATTATCAGGTGGCTTTTTAGCTTTCTGTATGTGCCTTCTGAAACGTATTTGTCTATTTGCATATGAATTGAGTGGAGAATAGTTCTATGCACAAGTAACTGCAGTGGCTTTCTTAGTCAATGACCCTTTTCTCTAAGGGTCTGCAGGAAGTAATCTCATCAGTTACCATAAGAAAATACATTTTCATTTTGGGTTGGGGCTTTTTTGTTGTGTATTTTGTCGGTTTTGTTTGTTTTGTGGGTTTTTTTCGGGTTTTGTTTTGTTTTGTTAGGGTTAATCAAAACTGTCCGTCTTCTGTTATTAAATGACATTAGATGAAATCAACATCTCACTGCAAAAGTAGTGAATCTTCACTGCTTTTAAAGATTAGACCTCATGCACTGTCTGAAGCAAGGCTGGTGTTTTGAAATGCAACTCTGTTTTTCTGTTTTGTTTTCCTTCCTATTATTTAATAGCTAAAACCATCAACCCAGTTCCAAGAATATATTTAGCTGACTGATTTAATCTAATTTTCTCATTGAGCATGCACTGGAATAAAAGAGCAAATCAATAGCACTCTTGGATATCTTGAAGATCATTTCAGTTCCTGCTCCCCTGTGTCAGCCTCCTTCTCCTTTTATAAGACCATGAGCAAAGCTGGTGGATGTGGGTATGAAAAGGTCAGTATTCCATGTCTTTTAAATGTATGAGGAAATTGTTGTTCTTAGGATGCTATTACCTCTGTGTCTGGTTTGTGCAATATACTGCTGCTGTATCCTGGTTTAATGGGAAAACACATCCCACTATTACAGAACTGGTGTCTTGGCAGACTGGTTTATTTTTCAGGTGCATCTAAGACGTGTGCTACTGCCTGTATTGATTTGTTGTCCTAGTGGGTTGTAGTGTCAGGTACTTGTAAACAGACTTCATGGTACTCATTTTCTTGTCTTTTCTTGCATAGCTTAGTTCTTCTCAGATCAGCTAGTTTTGTTTACTTTTCTATTAGCTTCATGAGGAGCTGCTGTTTCAAGTTGACAGGCCACATGCATTTATCTGACTTCTGTTCCTGATTTGAATGTTTTTGTTTATATTATACTATGATCTATGGATTTATTTGTGCATCTTTCACCTGCATATCAGCTTCTAGAAAATTGTACAAGTTTTTTTCAGATTTTTCCAAAGTGCATTTCTAGACTGTAAAAGCATCACTCTCTTCTAACATTGCTTTCTTTGCAATGTTGCTAAAACAAACATGGTCCTCATTTTCCACAGACAGGTAGGGACATGATTCTGTCTCCTCTCCCAGGGCACAAGCCTGACAGTAGCTGTTTCAATCATTGACCATCACTTTGCAAGGTCTTCCCCAGTGTGGTTTGTGTGCTGGTGTCATGTGGAACTAAAGTGATACTATTAAACTACTTAAAGTGATGACAAAAACTGTCTTTTCGAGTAGAAGTTGAGGTTAGCAGAACACTGACATGGTTGTGACTGGTCATACCCTGGACCAACAGACTTCTTAGTGACTCAGGCAGCTGCCATCGATCCTGTGATCCAGAAGAGATGCTTGTGATATTATCTCATGCAGGACAGGAAATTTGATGCTAATATATGGTGAATTTATCTGGAACCACAGTAAAATCCATAAGGGATGCCTATGTGTAGTCATCTGTGTGATCTGGGTTTGATTTAAAGCACATTGTGACTAAAAAGAGGAAAACCAGGAAGGAACACTGAGTTTAAAGTATTGAATAGAATGAATCAACATGTAAACCAATGTTATGCTGTCTTTAGAAAATAGGAATAGATACCTAGGAATGTAGTCGATTGTTAAAAGGCATAGGAAAAAAATAATCTCATGTTCTTCTGCCATCTTCATCCCTAGAATACTTCCTAGGAAGTTTAGCTATTAAAGAGAGAATGCATTTACTACCAGAACAAATTCTGTTTGAATTACCTTGTCAAAAGCAGAGATTGCTGTGAGTGTAGACAATTTGCAAAAAGTAATGTTCAGTGATCTTTGTTTCCAGTTCAAAATAGGAAAATAATGTAAGTTTATAGTTTGCTATAATGAAAGGATAAATTATTGTCTCGTTTTGAAATGGAAAAGGATCTTATTTTCTTCTGAAAAAAATGATTTTCATATTATTGAAGAAAGTGGTTTCAATAGGTTTTGTGTTACTACTGTATTAGTAGTTTGCTAAATGCCTGTAAAATTTAAAACTAGTGGTCCATCTGGAAGGACCTAGGGCTTTTTACAGGATGTCTTACACTCACAACACCTCTATGAGACAAGATTGAATTTGTATCTATGTTATGGACAGAAATATTTGGGTAGGATATATGCCTTGGCTCACATCTTAAAGAAGTGGCCACGGAGATGCTAAGGTTTTTCTCTATCAACGTTTGCTGAGTCCACCATGGATAAAGTGGCATAGCTGCCTTGTCAGTTCACTGACAAAACATGAAAAGCTAGCACCAGTGAGACTTGTTTGGCCATCATTTTCCAAATGTCACAGTAACACACAACTCCTCAGTCTCTCATCCTCTGTGTTTTCTCTGGCTGAACAAATTTGCCCTTTCAACCCAAGCATGCAGACAGCTCCTGTCAAACTGAAACCTCAGTGTCTTTCAGGTTAGCAAATACAATGCAGGCACTTTGCTGTAGGCAGCAATGAAATTCTTTGCATATATATGCTTTTTTTTTTTTTTTGATAAAGTTGAAAATAGGTTTTGATCGAGAAGTCTCTCCAGGTTCTCTCCTGATCTTGGCAAAAACCTTTAGCTTTAGGTATGACTATAACTAAAATATGTAAACATATTTAGCATTGAATATTTTAGTATTAAATGCCATTTAAAGGAGCCATTTCTTTGTCTAATATTCTGCCAATATCTTTTTGACATTACAATATTCCTCTTACAAGATCTATTTATTTCTGAATTAGAATATGCTAGCAGTGACATGTAAACAAATGCAGATTCTTTATGACCCCCTAAGTATGCTCTTCAGAGTTTACTAGTAAGTATGGTTCTTGTTAAGACTGATTCTCACTTCATTGAAATTCCTCCTGACTCTGTATGATCCCTGGTAATTTCTTAGTTGTGTTTTAATACTGAGAACTGCCAAAAAAAGTTTCATGGATAAATATCCTACTTGAGAGTCAAGATTAGGCTTTGTTAAAATTATTTGGATTTTATTTAAATCTTTTTCTCCCACATTTGCTCCTGCAAAACAGATGGCACCATGGTATCTTGAGTTTACTAATTAAGACTTAATCTTTTATGCTTCAACATTCTTTATTTTAAATTATTTTTATAATGAAAGTTTTTGTAAAAGAAAAACTGTTCTCTATACTTACTTTACTGTAAATGTGGTTTCAAGTCTTCTTGAAAACTAAACTTGACTTTCTTCTAGATATTCAGCATATTTTCACCAGTGAGGTGTCAATAAATTATGTCCTCCTTGCAAATATGGTCAGATCCTCAGATTTAGGACTTGCTTTTCTTATGTTCACACACTTGACTGTGAACATATGAGGACTCCAATAGAAATAAAGGCCACAGGAAACTGATCTCTAAAATATTGTTTATATTAATGGCAAAACAAAAATTAGTAGGAAAAAAAAGACAAGAGATGACATGCTGTGCAGCATTTGGATTTTCATGTGCTGCTTGGGCAATTAGCTGATGTTCTCTGTTACCACTTCATCAGCATCCAAAAGCTAACACATAATTTAGGCTGGAAAGAATTTTTGGTGGTCACCTCCTCTAACTGCCTGCTGGAAGCAGTTACTAAAAACATTATTTGTTATGTGTATTTTTATGTATTTCTCTGTGTATATACATAGAAAGTGAACTATGTATATGAACATATATGCTTAGAGTGGAAAACTTATTGGTCCAAGTAAGAGGGAAGACCCAATATATAGTGGTAGTGCAATGTGCAGTATTGACCTTCCAATATTTTTCCTTTTCTTACAGTATTTACATGATGAAACATTCTGGCAGAGATACTGTAAGGTGTATAAAAACTTACTTGTTTGATTTTTTTTTTTTTTTTTTTTTTTTTTTTTCCCCCTCAGCTACTGTAGTTGTCAGTGTATATTTAATGGAATTATTTTTTTTAAGGGCAATGAACCTTTAAAAGCTGAATCCAAGTGACAAATTGCAGACAACTTGTGGTACTAGGTCACTAGGATTCCTTATCTAAATTGTTTGCATGTCAGATTTCTTTTGTAGCACTGTGTAATTTGGATAAATAACCCTTCAAATGGTAATTGAATTTCCTTAACAACAGTAGGGTGATGGTACATAAAAAGAAATAAAAGCCTTTAGCAGTGCCCTTTCCTGGAGCTTGTCATGGTCTCTACCTCTGATAGTGAGTGACAGTAATTACTCAATTCATAATTCCTTAAAAGCTATGGCTTTTCTGAGGTTGTATCTAAAATTGTAATTTCTCTGATAAGTTAATTGTATGGTGGTAAAATCAAACTGTTTGGGGTTTTTGGTTTGGTTTTTGTTAACAGTATAGCAATTTACAGGCAACTCATTTTCTTCAGACTATATTCTCAAAAACTAACCTTGCTGCTAGGAATTTAGTTTCCTAATATTTATATAGTGAGAGATCAATCAATTTAATTGTCAGTAATTTAACTTTGCTGCCTTAAGGAAAGTTAATTCTGGATTATTTGCATGAGACCTACACAACTTTTATAGCCATGTGTATGTTGTCTGAAGCTCATGTGGCACCAAAATCACCTCTGCTCTGATTTTTTGATGATCTAAGAATTTGAGATTTGGCCTTTAAAATGCAAATATTATGTAATATAGAAATGTCAAAATGGAGAGTAATTATTAAATTATAGCTAATTTCTTTTTTTCACTTGAATTATTTTTCCCAGTTCTCTCTGACCTGTACAGCTAAGAGAACTCAAAATCTAACCTTTAAAATAGTCTGGTCATGCCTGTGTCTTGCATAAGAAAAGGAAAAATGTCCAAAGAACAGATATCACACAAAGAAGCCAAATCTGCCAGGATTTCATTCATATAGTTTGAACTCTGGGGCTTTTTTTGCTTACTAGAAGATAACTTCTATTTGAGTAAAATCTTGTAAGCTCTTATACAGACAAATTTTGTGCTCCATAAAACTTTAATTTACTGAAATGTTCTTAAAAATACTTTTCATTTGAATTCCTCTTTCGAAATTGAGACAATACGAACACCCTGAAAACTAATTGGTTAATTTTATTACTCATCAGTATCCCATATATAGATACCTCCTTTTATTTTTTAATTGGAGTCTATCTGTAGTTCCCTTTTTCTGGAATACAGGAGGGTTCCTGTGGTTTTAGTAAATATTTTCTACCTTGGCTTTATTTGCATTTCTATAAAGTGTCTTGTGATGCTGCAGAGAGCATAATGCTTCTTTAGAGTAATTCATTGGTGAAATACTTGTAATAATTGATACAGGTAATAGCATGATATTAATTTGGGAATACTGCCTGCTTGGTTGTCTGGGATAACAAAAGTCTTACACTTTTACATCATGTTGTTTTACACATGGCCTTATTTGATCACACCAAATGTCTGTGTTCACTCAGTCTTAGGTGCTTATTTGCTTTCTCTTAAAGAGTTCCATTTGTCTGTTTTGACTTTTCAAGAACATAAATTCTTCAGACTGGGTAAATCTCCCCCGTCTTTATGGTTGAAAAATACATAGGCCACTGGAATACACCCAGAAATTGCATTTAATTAATAAGAGTGATAGATGTTTACTCAAAGCTGACATAAATTGTTCAGCTTCTTGTCATCTGTAACCTGAAATATACTATTTCATGCCCTGGTAAAAAACAGGGTTAAGTCCTCATTGTAGTTGGCACTGGTGGAACTTTCCACATCAGTTTGACTATATTGGGAAATTGATTTAGAGATGAGGTAGCCACTCCATCTTGAATAAAAATACGATAAAATAAATGTATTAGATATATTAGTTTCCTCGTTTGTTTGTTTGTTTGTTTTTCCTGTGTCCAAGTCCTGCATGTTTTATATTTCTGTGATTTTTATTGGGAGCTATTATACACTTAAAGGACTTAGTGAATTTCTGATTGCCACAAAGGAAGTAATTGTGTGAGATAAGAAAAATCAAAACCTTTCTAGTCCATGAAAGCACTTGGAACAATTACAGATTTATGATTGCAAAACTTAAAAAAATGCAGTTTATCCAAATGAAAGTACAGTATGTTTTATAAAAATTAAGGACATTTCAGCAATTTCTTACATTCAAATCTTAGCAATGCAAATATTATCTAAACCAAGATGGTGAGAACTGGCCTTCCTTCTTTGCAGTGTAATTCTGATGTTTATAAATAAAGGATATAATTATTAGGAAGACTTGTGATATTTAATGCTGTTTTAATTTGATGGTGTCAAAGTCTTGTTTGTTTGAAAATACTGTTGCCTTCTAAGCAGTAGCAAAGACTGTTTTGAATAATCACTAGGGGTCTGCGACAAAGGCTTTTATAACAAACCACTTTTTCAATTTTCTTTTGGTTAATAATATGATTCTGTACTTGGGGAACAACCCATTGTACCTGTCTCTGAGTGTGTGGAGTTGTAACAATTTCCCTAGAAATGTCATTGGTGGAAATGATGTTCTTAGTGTTGGCATGAAAATGTCAGTGCACCAACTGTTCAGAAAGCTGCTGAGTTTCATGATACAAATGTTGCCACCTTCCAAGTGAACAAAGTAAGCCAAGTATGTTCTTTTCCTCCCCATTGGTTTCTAAGCTTCACTAGGAATAGATGGATAAATGTGACTCCCATTTTAGTTGCTCATGTATCTGTCTTGTTACACTCTAGAAAACATCTCATCAGAGCTTTCAAAACAAGTGCTTTGTATTCAACTCTTAAACACTTATATAAATATCTACAAGTGTACAGAAGCATTTGCTGGATTCCCCTTTTAAAAAAAATACAGGAACATTTGAAATTTCTGATTGCTTTTGAAGGAGGTTTCTGTATATACGAACAGATGGTGGTTTTAGGTGCCCAGTTTTTCTTCCCAAACTTCTAATCAGTGCAGTCTTGCATGGAAGGTAGCTTGGGTTTTTGTGCAGTTATTTTTGGGGGGAAAAAGGAAGTGCTGCTGTATGGTACTGCTCACAATGGCAAGATTGGACTCTGGTTTTAAGTAAGAGTAATTTCATGACTCTTTTTCTTGAAAACTCAACTTATCCCTTTAGTACTTAATGTTCACTTGTCTAGGACCAACAGGTGCAGCTACCACCTCGGAGCCCCAGAGCCAGTGTATCAATGGAATGGGGATTTGGTGACAAGAATTGGAGTGGATGAAGTAGAATTTTTGGATGCTATCCTCATATGATCCATCTGGTTTGTGAGGCTTGGGAGTCTTTACACACCTGTGTATCCCCTCTATAACAAAATTTTAGATGCTGCCCTGACTTCCAGAGCATGAACCATTTATTGAAGTTAGCATTTTAGAAGGGCAGTTTTACTCTGGATGTATGTGGTAGTGAACCAAAGGAATGGCCAGATTTATAAACCCTCTTTTGTGTAATCACATAGTATCTTTGCTTTGCAAAATTATTAATCACAGGTTTATAATAGAACACCACTGAATTTCACCAGGACAAACCCAAGCTTTTAACTTGTAACCAATTTTTAAAAATCTTTTAGTTGTCTTCAATTTAATTTCTTTGCAGATTAATTTCCTCCGACTTAAACTGAGCTTTCTATCTTAAGCTTTTTATGTGTCGTCTAGGTATACTTTGGGATGAAATGTTGAAACACTGAACCGATAAGAGAATATTATTTGTGTACTAATACCATTTTTAACCCAAGTTTTTAATACATTTTAGGTGGTGGTTTTTGTCTTGCTAGAATTTAGTGTATAAACAGTTGCAAATGGGAATCTTCACTGTCTTATTTTTGACTTGACTTCTCATACCAGTGGTTTTCTTTGAAGCAACACGCATAAATATTCTTTAATAGATGAAAATATCCTAGAAGAGCAAATGCATTTCTAAAGTGTTGTAAATGTCAAAGGAAGGATGGAGGTAAAAATTATCTCTGAACTTAATATTTCTACCAGAAAATTCCCCAGAGGGAAAGAAGCTTGCGGAGAGCACTGATAATGCGTAAATACCCATGCTGATTCAAGAGCTGATCTTTAAGATCTGATGCATGTTGAGGTTTGTGGAAGGTTATATTTGATTTAAGTTACTTAGTTTCTCCTTGTAATAATGAATTCCTGTATGGCTCTGAAGGAACTGAAACTCTGTTTGCTGTGAGCTTCCCTTTCCAGTCTTGGATCTCTAATCACAAACTCAGTTTTTCAGGAATAGGGGTTTTGATCATTCTCTGTCCCAAGGAAGCCTACACCCTTCTGCTTGCTCCCTTGATATGCACAGATGTTGTACATATAGGGATACACAGGGAGAGTAATCTGTTAATTGTGCCCATGTTGTTAAGTATAGGACACCATTTTACTCTTGTAGTGGGTTTGCATGGCCAGGTTTTTTGGCAGTGGGGGAGCTACAGGAGTGGCTTCTGTGAGAAGCTGCTAGAAGCTTCTCCATTTCCAGCAGAACCAATGCCAGTGGGTCCAGGACAGACCCACAACTGGCCAAGGCTGAGCAAATCAGTGGTGGTACTAACACCTCTGTCATAACAAATTGAAGAAGGAAAAAAGTTATTGTGCAGAGGGAATTGCAAGCAGATAAGAGAGGAGTGAGAATATGTCAGAGGAACAACTATGCAGACACAAAGGTCAGTGGAGAAGGAGGGGGAGGAGGTTCTCCAGGTGCCAGAGCTGAGAGTCCCTGTGGTCTGTAGTGAAGACTGTGGTGAAGCAGGTTGTCCTCCTGCAGCCCATGGAGGTTAACAGGGTGCAGAGATCCACCTGCAGCCCATGGAGAAGATCCACACTGGAGCAGGTAGATGCCCAAGAGGCTGTGAATCTGTGGGAAGTATGTGCTGGAGCAGCTCCTGTCAGGGACCTGTGGACCCATGGGGACTGGAGCCCATGCCAGAGCAGGTTTCCTGTTAGGTGTTATGAGCCTGTTGGGGACCTGTGCTGGAGCAGGATGTTCCTGAGGGATTGAACTGCACTACAAGAAGATCCACACTGGAGCAGGTAGATGCCCAAGAGGCTGTGAATCTGTGGGAAGTATGTGCTGGAGCAGCTCCTGTCAGGGACCTGTGGACCCATGGGGACTGGAGCCCATGCCAGAGCAGGTTTCCTGTTAGGTGTTATGAGCCTGTTGGGGACCTGTGCTGGAGCAGGATGTTCCTGAGGGATTGAACTGCACTACATGGAGAGTGACCCACGCTGCAGCAGTTCATGGTGTAGCCTGTGGGAGGGACTCACACTGGAGAAGTTAATAGAGAGCTATACCCTGTGGGAGGGATCCCACACTGAAGCAGGGGAAGGACTCCTCTCCTGAAAGCAGTGCAGAAACAACATGCAATGAACTGCCTGTAACCCCCATTCCCTGTCTTCTTGTGCTGCTGCTGGAGGAGGTGGAGTTGGGAAGGAGGGAGGGGTGGAGGAGCTTGTTTTTAAGGTCTGTCTTATTTCTTGCTATCCTGCTCTGATCTCGTTAGTAATAAAATCCCTTCCCCAAGTTGAGTCTGTTTTTCCTGTGATGGTATTCAGTGAGTGGTCTCTCCTGGTCCTTATCTTGACTCACGAGCCTTTCATTATATTTTCCTCTCCCCTGCCTATTTGCAGAGGGGAGTGATAGAGCAGCTTTGGTGAGTGCCTGGCATCCAGCCAGGGTCAACCTGCTACAACTCTGCAGATTATGTGTATTCTTTACTGTTTTATAAATATTGATCAGAGTAGGTTATCAAATTACCAATGTATTTTTGGTCGCTACTAAAAAAACCATACATACATCAAAGAATAATAAACTGCATCAGGATACTTGTTATCTGTGAATACAGTGTTCTGAAAAGGCTTGGAATATTGCTTGGGGAGAGGCAGTCATGGTGAGAACTGAAAATCAGCAAGGTTTGATATGCTGGAGAGGGTTTTGAGAAGCTGAGGAAAGTCTGCAATGCTGAAGAAAGGCTGGAGGAGTGGATTAAATTGGTGATAAGTGGAAATCTGGGTGAGCAAACAAGATGAATCAGATTGCCAGCAAACTTTGGTAACTCTCAGGAAATTTATGTTGTGTTATATTACAGAGGTAGAAAGGAATATCAAACTCAGGTGGAATGATGAGTAACAATACAGTGTGGAGTTAAGAACATGTGGAAATTGTACTGGAGATTGTTATATCAGAATATAGTACTTTGTAAAATGTTTCTCACGAACCTAATGATGCTTTTTTTTTTTTAACTTATGGTGATAGGTTATCAGTATACAGGTTTTACATATCACATAGTTCTGGGAAACAGTAATATCAAGGGCAGGTAGCAAGTCCCTGAGGCTTTACCAAATAGGGATTTTCCCTTTAGCTGTTAAACATTTCATTCTAATTTGAAAGTAACTGCGTAGTTTAATACTCAGAATGTCTCTTGAGACATAACTTCCTTTTCTGGCTTTATATAGTTCCCTTAAAATATGGGAATATTTTCATTATGAGAGACACAAACATAAAAGAACAAGGTTGAATACTGAAGGCATCTGTTGTTCTCAGTAGGAATAGGATCCTAAAGGAATAGATGATCTAGCTGTGCTGATATAAATTGTGAACTGTGACAGATTCATTTAAAAGAAGTCTGAAATGCGGTTCTAACTTAGAATGCTCAGAGAAGAAAAAAGTCTTGGACCTGAAATATGGAACTAATTATTGCATGATTATTTATCTCTTGTCTTCTGTTTACATCAGCTGTTTCTTGTAACATTGTGTTCAGAGACTTGGCTTAGGAGTCTGTGTCCAATATGTCTTCACTGGTCATCTTCTGCCTACTCCTTGTTTTCCTCCCTTGTGTTCATCACAGGCTGAAATGAAATTTCACAAAGTTTACACATCAGCATTCTTGCTTGGTTTTCAGGATCTCCTTCATTTTGGAGATACATATAAGGTTTGTTAGATTACGATATGTTTAAATAAAATGTATTTAATGCAGATTTGCAAAATGGAACTAAAGTATGAGTACTTTGAACACCACAAGTGTTTTCTCCACAGTCTAGACTGAATAAGATAAAGCACAGTAAGAATTAAGATGAAGCCATTTCTTTCAAAGCAATCCACTCTGTCTTGTCTTGTTTGAACTTCTTACTCTCCTTTGCACCCAATTTTTGAGTGCTACAACTACTATAGGTGAAATGAGCACTTCTGTGTCTTCATGACTGTCTCCCAAGACTTGGAATCTCATTGCAGTGTTGGTCAGAGTGTTATAACTAGTGCTGAGATTTTTGCTGGTTGGTTCTCCCCACCCACAGCTTTGACATCTGGAAAGGTGAAATTAAAAACTCGCAGTAATTTTTTACGTATCTATTTTATGCAATTTCAGTAAATGCTGTTTGTCCTGAACTTCAATTCTGTTCTTTTGAAGCTGGCATGATTTCTTGGATAACACACTTGAGAAGTAATTCTGGGGTCACTCGTGATATACTGGCAATTACAATACTCTGCTTCAGTAGCTTGTGACCATACTGTCTTGTAATGGGAAACGTTATCTCCTCCCTTGTAGTAGAGCCTTCTGTGCTCTTAATGTGCAATTTTTCTTCATAGTTAAAAACCTCATGAAAAGAGTGGGAGGAGGAAAGCTGATGCAGTTGTCTCATGTAGCAAAATGCAGGTCTATACTGTGGATAAAGTACAACTTCTGTTTGCTGCAGGTCTAGGTGCTTTTATTTCTGGCCACAAACTTTCAGTCAAAACATGTATGGGGAGGAGAAGTGTAGAAAATTGTCTCCTCTGTCAGTCTGAACCCATTTCCCCTTGTCTTGTCACTACAGTTCCTAATTGAAGAGAAGGGTTGGGAGAGGGTTAGGGAGTGCTCTACCTAAATTCAGCAGCAAGGATGACATTAACAGCAAATCAGTTTGAAACAAGTTAACCAAATGGTTTGGATTTCCTGGTTAGCAGGATATCACAGTCTAATATTACAGGTTCTTCTACAGGCAGAGAAGGAAAAAAGTCCAAACCACACCCCTCTCCAAAAAAAAAAAAATTGTCAGGTGTTTTTTATTCTCTCCTGGTTAGCAGGATATCACAGTCTAATATTACAGGTTCTTCCACAGGCAGAGAAGGAAAAATGTCCAAACCACACCCCTCTCAAAAAAAAAAGTCAGGTGTTTTTTATTCTCTAACTCACTTCTTTATGCAGCTTGACAGACAGAGTAAAACAACTTTTTTTTTTTCCTTATTTCCTTTTGCATATCATTATACCAATAAACTTGGCCACTGAGCTATCAAAAAAAAAAAAGGCAAAAAAAGCAGGAGATAATTTATGGTCTCCTCTTCAAAATGAGAGAGGAAGCCAATTCTTGTAATGCATCTTGTTAAAGTTATTATAGTTTAAAACGATGGGAAGCTATTTAAACCCCAGAGCAGAAGTAAAATCTGCCTATTTCATGCATAAATGAAAGAAATATGCCTTTTAGTTTTGCAGATTTGATGGGCCATTCACATTGCAAAAGTGACAATAAAAATTTGCCTTTCCAAGGAGTCTGAGGCAATACATTTTTGAAAAGCAAAAACTTTACAGGTCAACTTTGGCAACTTCTGTTTTGTCTCTGAGATTCAGCAAAAAGTTGTCTTTTTTTATGCAAGGTACATCCAGTGTAGTTTAACTGAATGCTTAAAGGATTATCCTAATGTGCACTTTTTGAGCGCCAAGACAGCATAAGTATATTTCTAGGCAAATTATTTCAAGGAATTTTTTTTTCACCAGCCTCAGCCATAGAATCTGAGCTCTTTTAAAAATCACATGTTATTCAATGTGGATTATTCATGCAATCCTGGGTTTTCTCAGAAATGTTTGTTGTTAGAGTTCCCAGACTCTGCATATGTTTACAAGAACTAATAATCATGATAGGCTTTGACCTTTTTCCCCAGCCTTAAATGCAGCTCAGAGCAACTGTTTCATATAGAGAACTAAGTTTCTAGAAAAGCACTTGGGGGTTCAGTGTTGTCTTCTATAGGGTCCTTAACTTTTTTTGCTGGAAAAATGTCTTGGCCTTAATTATTTGATTGCTTATACTTTAGTTTTCTGTGGCACTTTTTGTACAACTTATTATTATCATCTCTTCTTAAAAACTAAATACCTGAATTTTCACCACCAAAATCTTTGTGCCATTTAAAGTGGATAACATTGCCAATACCCTTCAAACCCAAGGGAAGTGACAGGAGGAATTTTTGCACTTGGTTTAAGCTAACAAAAGAAGATCATTAAAATTTGATCACCTACTTTTTAAATAAAGCAGTGCTGGAAAAGGAAAAGCAATTGCTCTTGCAAAACAGATTTTTTAAAATTTATTTTTGATATCAAATGGTAGTAACTATGCACTAGGTTATCTAGTAAAGGACCAGATAAAGGTGTTTGCTTTTTAAACTCCTTTTTGAAGAAGTAAATGAAGTCTGGCATGTCAACAGAAGTAAACTAGTTCTGTGTTGCAAGGAATGGGACTGGTTCTGAAAGTCCAGATTCTGGAAGAAAAACCAGGACAGGAGGTTCAGGATGAGGCAGAGGAAAGGACTCAGCCCAATAATTTACCTTTAAGAACTAAGGAGTGGTGTAGAAACTGTGTGCTTTTCCCCATTCAGATACCTTAACTACTTTCAGACATAGAGATGTCTTGCATGATTTAAAATAAAAATTGGTTTACTTCCTGTCTGTGGACAAGTATGTGTACCCTGGTGACCAATGTGAACTGCAAGGTCAGAGTGGGTGCAGTTCTGAGAATATATATTTTTAGAAACATTAATACTAAAAAGGTGAGAAAATCCTATGGGTATTTGCAGAATTTTTTTTTTTCTTCAGAAAAAAAATCAACTGGTTAAAACATCTATTACCCCTTTATCTCCACATTTTTTTTTTCCTTCATTGGGTGTTAAAAAAAAGAGGTAAGCTATTAAAATGTGAGCAACCCAAATGACTTCTGAAGACATCATATGGAGGAGTCTGGCTAATGATAATATAAGATAATGTAGGATAAAATGTGATCATTGAATCAAAATAAACTTGAGGTTAAGGAGAGTGGAATTACCTAGTTTAATCAAGAGACAGGAATGCAATCTCTGACATGCTGTAAATTCTTTATTGAACAAAACTAGTAAGGGCATCTTTGTAATTAAGATGCTTTTACCTGACAAGTTACCGGTGTATTGGAAATTGTAGGTTGTTGGGGGTTTTTATTCTTTTTAATTTTTTTCCAATCTCATTCATTGGATATAAGATAACTGTAATAGCTTTTTTTTTTTTTTTGACTGAAGAGCTTATCTCTTCCACTTTTAATACAGCTTCTACAGTACAGATAGCTGCCCTGTTCTGAAGGGGAAAAGTTTAAAATCATAGTTTACGTAATATAAAACGTGATTTCTATTTGGTAACTGGTCTATATCGAGGCACACGGAGCAGCTGGTAGGAACTAGGAAATTTCTGTAGGGCTTGAACAGATGTAATATTCATATTCACCATATAAGACCCTATAATGTTTACCATCATCCCTCTGGTGTTCAGGAGTTGTTTTGTTTTGTTTTTTAGGAGTATTTCTCCTCCTCACAATGAGAGATAAAGCAGTGCTATTCCTCTACATCTTTATGTTCCTGAGTATCAGTGTGGATTATATAATGTGTGTGTATTATATCAACATTATTGTTCTTTGTACTGATCTATAGAGTTGGGAGTAAAGCTCATTACCAGCCTTGCAGTTAACTTCTTGTTCTAGGCTTCAGAGTTAAAAATTTATTTACAGCCAACTAATGAAGTTTTCCTTTGCTCACCTAGATCATATACAGGTTATTATCATTAGCTTGTAACTTTCTAATAGCTGAGTTCATCATCAAATTACTTCACTTCCTCAGGCTTTAGAGTTGGAAAATGTTTAGTGTTTATGCTTAAGGTCTTTATTTGATCACATCTTAGACTGTTGTCGTTGGGAGACTGCAGTGATTTCCTACTCAATTTCTACAGTTTCCTGAGGTCTCAAGCATATGGTCGCAAGTACTTGCAATTTCAAGAGCCTAACACAGACTCAGATGTTTCCTTTACAGGTCCATTAATGCTAAATGAGTGTGGTACCCTCTGATTCATGTCCCTGATCACCATTTCCTGCCTGAAGCACACAGTGGGTAGCTTCTTCAGGCTTAATCTGTATCATGAAGCTAGATCAATTTCCAATTGACCTGAGCTGATAATAAAGTAAGATTTGGAATGTGTTCTTTATTTGCCTGTAGTGAAAATCAGCGTGCAGAGTAGAAAATTTGTTATTTAGAGTGGTAAAGTTTTGAGCACGTGTAAACCTTTCTTACACATAAGCAAAGCTCTACTTGGATTTATCAAACCATAGATATGATCAGATCAATTCTAAGTCTATTTAATAAGATTTTCCAATGTCAGAGTTAAATTTTGCATACTTTGGGAGAACTCATCAGCTGTATTATGTGGGAAGGAGATCTATGGGCCAGTATTACAATCACAACTGTTCTGGAAAATTGGAGTAGACTAATAACTGTTTGTGTCCCCCTAAGGGCTTTACTGGAGGATCACACAGGAATGCTGACAAATGGGTTTTCTTCTCAATGTCTTCAGGACCCTGCTAGGAGGGAAAAGACAGACCTGTCTGTTTTATTTATTTGGGAACACACAGCAATTATGTGTTTTTCAGCTGTGACCATACATACCAAACAGGATCTGTATAATAAGGAAGAAAAGATTTCAGTGTTCTGCAGAAATGTTATTGATAACACTGCCCATGCAGCTTTGCATACAAGTATTCAATATATATTGAACACTAAAAGATAGGACTGTGGCTTCTGCAGTGAGAATTTTACAGAGCATGCACAGAACTTAATGTGCAACATGAAAACTACATTATGCTGTTTTATGTTTCAGCAGGTAAGCCCCAGTCTTGTTTATTCTGTAGCACAAACCACAGGCTGGCTGTGGAAGGTCAGGCTGGGAAGCTGCTTGTGTTTGACACTGCAGCATTCTGGAGTGATGAATATTTAACTAGGCAAGTGTGGACCGTGTGGGAGGTTGAGGCAGCTGTAGCTCCTAGTTGACTGTCTGCAGTATCATCTTGGAGTGTTGTGTGAAAATGAATCCTTGGGGTAAGCTTCAAGGACACTGAGTAGGTAAAAAAGGCATTCTGACAGAGCAGCTAGTTACAGGGAAGTTAGGAATAACAGGGACAAATGTTTTAAGTCTTCCTTTTATACTAGTCAAAGATTTTACGTTCTGGTGGACTAAGCCACCATGTTTTATTAAGCTCCATAAATGTAGTATAAAATTAAGTTTGAACCCGTAGTGTCTGCAACTATAACAGCAATGAAAGTAATTTATTTGATGCAGGTATTGGCTACTAGAATTGAGCATATGTATAATTTGTTGATATTATGCAAACAGCATGAGGTAGCAGTCATTTCTCTGTAGTCCTGTTTTAAACACAGCAATAGAGCTGCTTGAGGATATTATTCTTAGCAAGCTTGCATGAGGAATTAAAAACTTTAGGCAAAAGCAGGAAAACTCTATCAATTTCCAGTGGCATAGCCAGGATAAAGATTTCTTATTTTGTATTCCACATAAAAAAATGCAGTTTGGATAAGTAACAGCTGGGCTAATAGGAAGGTTTTAATTGTGCTGTGAAAGGTCTAAAAAACTTAAAGACAATAAATAAGTATATCCTCATAATTCAGGACATTGGCAGTCCCTCAAATTCTGTCCTGGGCTCTGTGGAAGTGGTTATTCCCACATAAGACAGAATGAGCTCTTGTCCCCATCCAATGTAGACATCCGTTTTAATATGGAATGGACGAAGTAGAAATAGTTTTGTGTTCCTTGTTCTTACTATAACATTCAGGACAGCAGAGAGCAATAACCATTTTAAACTAAGTAAATTTAGCTAGCAAGTTGCTACTGATCAGACAGGAAGGGAACTTATGCCTGCATCTCTGCTTCCCCAGCTCATAATCTAGCAATAGCCATCTCTGGTCTGTATTAATAGCCAAGACTAAATTTGGGCAAATGACGTGCAAGAGAATTTTTTGTTGCTATTCACTGTCTGTGGCTAAAAGTGGTGGCTGATATTTTCATAGACATCATGAATAATTTGGAATTACTTCTGCAGTTTCCAGTGACTTCTGTGATGAATGACTCTAATCCTGCTGCATCCACTTGAATAATGATGGCGAACTCTGGACACCTCAGTGCACAATACTGTCGAGTCAAGAAGTAAAAGTCCAGAGCTGAGCTATTAAAATAAATGCATTAGGGATCGTGATTTAGGAGGACCTTTACTTTTATGACAGGCAAGGAGCAACTAAAAGGAGAGCTGATGATGGTCATCTACTTGTGGCAGCTGTTTATTGTGCTGATCATAAACATCTTGCTGTTACCTTGTGTTCACCCATCTGTTTGTTTCTGCCCATCTGTTATTGCTTGCCATGTGCTTTGGTTGTAAATATTATCGCTGTTCTTTGAAATAAGGTTAGAAATCCTCTAATAAAAACGTTCAGTTGTGGAATCGAGGAAAGTGTGTATACAGGTTTTCTGTGCTTCTGGCTGACTTCCTGTGGTTACACTTTCTGATGATGGATTTAATTGAGTTGATTTTTGTTATAAGATTTCAATTTGTTCTTAGTCAATAGCAAGGGCTAGTTCAGGAGGAAATGTTGCTCTTTGAAGGCAGAGGAATGTATGCAAATGAAAGAGGTATACAAGGCAAATCACCTGCAAGAAGCTAATCAACCTGTGCTCTGTATATGTCACTTGAGCTTCTGCTGTTGTTTTCTTATTCCCAGACTAGCAAATTTATATTTGGCATCTACTGTCAACCTTATTCCACAGGTTTCTTCTTCTCATCAAATATTTGAGGGCTTTTTTTTTCCTCTCCCTAAACCATTATACTGTGCTTTTTGGAAGCTGAGTCTTTGCCAATTTTAATTAATATGACAATAGCCAAATTTAATTTCTTCTTGAGTATTTTAAGAGATGGATTTGCTATATTTTTCTATTAAATGAAATCAGTATTTTGTAACTCTCTCTCAAAAAGAAACTGTAATGCTAGCTAATTCAGCATTATTCATCTTTTTATGCCAGGCAATGCTTTTGGGATTAAGTTTATTTTGAAAGAACACTTGACTAGATTGTCCCAGCAACCTATGTAATCTAAAAATCAGGGGGTTTGCCTTACTTATTTTAAAATACTTTTTTGTGTTGCTGTTTTGTTTGTGTGTTGTTGATTTCTGCTTTGGTTTTGTTTGTTTTGTTTTGTAGTGAAATACTATTCCGATACAGGACAAGTAAATAAATACTGATACTTTCCTACTAATACTGACCAGCTCTGAACTACAAGATTTGTGTAGTTTTTCTTTTGTAATGTGAAACTAAAGCTGTATCAGTGTATCCTCACTTCTGAATATGGGTAGTATGCACTTCTGTTGGCAACAGGTGTGCCTGGAACATAGACCAGTGATGCTGAGACCCTGATTGAAGTTATACAAATGCATGTGGAATTTCATCTATGGATAGAGTGGAATGCATTTTTTAACTGTTTTCTTGCCATGGTGACAAAGACTTTTAAGATTTTTCTTGTAGCTTTGTTTAGAAACCCTCGAAGGCAGAAAATATTTTATCAACTAATTTGGTTTAACTTCTCTATAATATACTTTATACATTCAGAGAAATGTTTTTATCTTGCTTTTAAACTGGACTGCAGTTGTGGACAGTTTTGTACAAAAACTGTACATGTTTCCTGCCCAGTCATTTCATTCCTGCCAAATACTTCAAAATAATTTTGTGTTTTATATTATTCTGGTAGCTTGTGAGCTGGACTGGGTGAAACAACTTGAAAATCCAGTTTACAAGCAACTTTTACTTTTTCCTTCTGCTTGTTTTTCCTAATGTTTGAAAAAACCTTTTGTGTGTGTGTTTTACTCCTCCTCCATTGTACTTGAATATTGACTTTTAAACCCTAATTTCTAAGTACCTGAATCCAAAGTAAGGACTTCTAGGAATTGATCCAGACCATTCCAGCATGGGATCTTTTTTAAATAGGCTTTAGTTCAGACCTATAGATTGAGAGTTGTTAGGGTGGGCCTAGCTTATAGATATAAAAAGTATTTATATACTTCAGTGCAAAGAGACTGGATCTGACTGAAGATTTCATTGTGTCCCATCTATTTAAAAAAAAAAATTAGAAATGTATATTACCAATAGATAGAATTTTATATTCTCCAACTGTCCTTCATATTATTTCACTGTATTTGTCAATTAGAACCACAGTGGTTTTATTACAGTTTTCCATTCTAATTTTTCCATCCCCTTTTCCCTAATCTGCTCTCTTGGTTTGAGCAAAAAATTTCAGTCTAAGCATTAGCCTTTTCTGCGGAGCAGAGAAATGTTGGGAGCTAGATTCAGATCCAATGCTATCAGAATCCTGCACTCTTTGTTACAAGTATCTTGGTGAAACTAGTCAGAAACATTTCATGAACTCTTCCTTAACTACTGTTATTGCTGTATTGAAATGTAACAGGCTTAGTCAGAACGATACAGCTTTGTTTTTTGGTGTTATGTTTTGGTTTAGTTTTAGGTTGTTTGTGTGTGTTTGGGTTTAGTTTGGGGTTTTTTTGGGGTGGAGGGAGGAGCAAGAGCAATACATGGTGTTGCTGATATATGCTTATGGTATTAGAAGACAAATATTTTAGTTCTTTAAGCTTCAGTTCTTTTCAGTTCTTTATTTTGAAGTAACACTGCTAGTGAAAATTCTATAAAGCAATTGGAGACATCAAAGGATTAAGAAGGTCAAGGACTCCAGCTGAGAACCATTTGTATTGACCTCTTCAGTCTTCTCTTTTAGAAGAGATACACACTTCTAGATTTAATATCTCTTTACCTCTACCAGCTATTTAAGGAATTTCCCTTTCAGAGACCAGACAATGCCTCAGAATGGGATGGGGTTTGTTGTGGTTTTTTGGTTGTTGTTTTTTTTCTTTTTTTTCCCCCAAACTCTTTTACGTCTCTTCAGAAAAACTTGGCCAAGAAATTAGTTCCTCCTTAAGATGAATTGCTGTGGAAAGCAGTGCAAACATGAAATACTGAAATTTGCCCAGATCTTTCTCAGGCTAATCCCTGTGTTAGAGTAACCTGGGGGCTTCTGGAAGCTATTCCATTTTGGTTCTTTCCATTATCTGTGTAGTGTCACTGGAAGCATAAAACAGCATGCTTGTACTTTAGATAGCAGACAGAGAAACTGTGTCATCTAACTGCAAGTTTGATAATGCTTTGATGTATTGTGTCTATAATGTATTTAGCTCTGCTCACTGCATAATATAGACAATAGTTTGAAGATGTGCATTTGTGTTTATTGTAATTTTTTAAAGGCATTCACCAAAATGCTTTATGGTCAATGCTGTCATTAAAATTAGATCAAACTGTGATTTTCCTCTGTTAAGCTTTTCCTTAATGGGTTGTCATTTTTTAACTGTATTAGGCATTACATATTGCATCACCCTCTAATGCAATAGAGCTGTTCTCCATGTTTATGTAGTGCAGCGAAGTACTCCAAGGGAAATGAAAACATATTCTTTGGGTTCTGTGGTCATGGATGAAGACTACAGCAGATCATTTTCTATTAATAATAAAAACTTCTCATGCAAGATGGAAAACAATGGATTTAGAACAGTAAGGAACCTGGTCTAGTGGGAAGGTGTCTTGGTGGGGATTGGGGCTAGAAGATCTATAAGGTCCATTCCAACCCTGGAAAATTATGTGATTCTATGAATGTATGTAACCTCCTAAAGAGACTTCCTTGGAGAGATCCTAACCACAAAATGTTAACTGTGGCAGAGCCAGGTCATAGGTCAGAGAGCTGAAGAGCAAGTGAAGCTCCCTGCACAAAGCTACCACCTGCACTCCTGCTTCTCTGTTCCTCCTGCACAGATGTGTGGTGGCATGGAGTTTCCAGGACCTTCAAGCAGGCTACAGGACTTGAAGCCAACCTGTGGAGAGTGAAGGTCACAGACTCAAGCTGTGCCAGGGGAGGTTTAGGTTGGATATTGGGAAGAGATTTTTTTACAGAGAGAGAGTGGTAAAGCATTGGAATGTGCTGCCCAGGGAGGTGATAGATTCACCATCCCTGGAGGTTTCCAAGCTGAGACTGGATGTGGCACTTAGTGCCATGGTCTAGTAACCACGGTAGGGTTGGACGCGATGATCTTGGAGGTCTCTTCCAACCTGGTGGGTTCTATGAGAGCGGTGGGGAGTCCCCTCCAGCTCACAACCAGATGACATTCCGGCAGGTGAGCCGGGGCAGGCAGCTCTGCCGGCGGGTGCCTTCCCCTGCGTTCGGCAGCATGGGAACGGATTGCGCCGTGCCCTCCCGGGGTGGCGGGAGGAGGGCAGAGCTGCGCGGGGCGGGGA
>NW_008655443.1:60243-127556 GCF_000695815.1 Acanthisitta chloris | reverse complement strand
ATATGAATCTCACAACACATTTGTGAGGTTGCAAAATCATCAATGTGGTTTTGTCTATTATATATTTACCTTTACTAAATTGTGTACATACCTACCAAGTTTTTGGCCAAACTTGAGCCTGACTTCTGCAATGCTGAAAAAGAAGGGTTTCTTGAGTCTAAAGCAATTGTTCATAGATCCATCCTAATAAGGTATGACTTTGTTCAGTTGTAGAACAGATACATTTTCTTTCTGTAAATGACACAAAAAAGAATCAGTTTTGCATGCTCCACTTACAGAAGTTAATCAGTTTCACCTTCAGCTGACATTAGTACTGTCTCTGGATTTGTGTTTTGTTCTCCAGAAATGTACCTAGAATGGACAGTGTTGCTTCATGATCTGTACTCTAAATTTTTCACATAGAGACGTCAGGCCATATGGGTTTTATGTGCTATGTAACAAAACTAAAGTTAAATACACTTATTTCCTTTTAATTTCCTATTAATATAATTTTCCTACATAACACTCAGTCTTCATTGATATGACATGAATGAGAATGCCTATGTGTGCTTTCATGAGTTCTAGTGCAAAGTCAGGTGAATATTCAAGGTTTACATATTTCTTTGGTCATTTCTCACCCCATTCAGGTGTTCTTATTTCCATCATAGAAGTGCCCAGAAGTGGATCTTAACCATGAGAAAAAATACTTTACATAAGCGAAAGAAATGTTTCTACTCATTGCTAATATTGAAATTGAGGAGAAAAAATCAAACAAACCACAACATTTTTTATTTTATTGCTACTACTATGGATAATTTCTAAATATACTTTTAAATCTCACTGTTGATTTTTTCCGTCTCTCTGTTACCACCTATGTCTTCTTCTGTTTCAATGCAGCAATACTATCTCATACATTCAAAACAGATTTCATCTTTTCCTTCTGTTTTTTGAAGTTAACTAACTGTTTAGCAGTTGTAAATGGTGAACGAGGAGGAATTTAACTTGATTATGAATCTTTCTCCTAAAAAATATGGTACTTTCTCTGCTGCATATATATTTCATAAGTCTTTCTTGAAAATAAGTAATGGTTCTATTTTGTGGTATATTACAGAGTCAATAGTGTTATAGAAAAATAGAAATGGGATGAAGATAAAATTAATTAATATTTTTTACCTAATTATAATCACAGCTAATTTGTGACATAGACTCCAGTTATATAAATTTCTTGCTAGGCAACAAACTACCCACAGAGCCCTAACTCATGAAAATTTCACAGAACACATCTTGGGATTTTCAAATGCCTTATTGAAATGGAGCTTTCTAACCACTTAAATACCTGACATGTAAGATTGCACATAGAGAAAAAGAGATACAAGTACTACACCTGGGCAAGGTCCTTTGATGCTTTGCACCTTGTTGCAATAATCTATCACCTTGCAAATAGCTTGTAAACTGCTGCCAGTCTGAATGGCTAAATCATTCTGACTCATGGATGTCTATACACATTGAAAACAGTGCATAAAAGAGCAAGATACTAGAAAATTTAGTTTCCAGTCATTTGCTGTTGATAGATTCTATCCTGTGAAAGAAAACCATTTCAGTGGGGTTTAAGTATGTTATTTCACACCTTAGCATTGCAGCAAGTTCTCTTCATTTAGTATAGAAGCCTGAGAGTCAAAAACAATCATTCCACTTCATGGTTATGTGGTTCTTCATGGTAATATGTTGTGTATACAGCCACTAGTTGGAGGTTTATATAGGAGGTTTCATGAGCACAGGATTCACATTCTGAAGCTGATTTTGAAGCCATAGCTACTTAATGAACTACTCTCAATCAGATTTTGCTGTTATTATTACCATTACTTATCTGATGGCTAATGTGACTGAACAAGAAAGCTGGTTCAGTGATATCTTGCTTTCTAACCTTATTAGCGCAGAAACCAACGATTACAGGCACTGATAAAACAGATGCCCTGCCTCAGTACCTTAAACTAAAATAAAACTTTTCTGAAACATGTACATTCTTATTGCAAAGAAAAAAATATTAGAGGATAAAATGCAAAATGCATCCTGCTAGTTCTCAGTACTTATGCACATTAGACTAGATCTTGTTAGCTGATCATTATCAGAAAACCAATCTTACAATTTTCTTAGCCTAGAGGTAGAATCTATATGAGAGTGAAGGTTAACAATGATTATCATGTTAGTGTCTTCTTGTCCTTTAATATTGACTGCTTGGGATTTCCTAACACTCTTCTGTCTTGAAGTCTGGAGAGTCTGGAGGAAATAAAATGTTTCCTGTCATCTGTCTTGTAGACAAACTATATTCCAAATTTTTGGAGGAAAAAATGAGAAATAAACTTTATACATGTGTTAGTAGCTTTATAACCATCTTTTTCATAAAAAGACAGATTTTTGTACTATTATTTTCTAGTAAAAACCTAATTGAGAATAAATATTTTCCAATATTCAACTGAATTAGCACCACCTATTAGCCAATTTATCAAGAAAGTACAAATCTCTTAGTGTACCAATGCTTCTCCTTCCTTCGACTTCACCTCCCCCATGTTAGGCAGTTAGAAAATTCTTGTGCATAAAGCTGAGGTTTTATGCAGCCACAGATGATATTCCAGTTCCTGGGGATGGATCTGTGACACCTAGTGATACTTCCAGCTGTAATGTATAACAGGATGAATATATAGCCATCCTTCGCACAAACATCCTTCCCACTATGTATATAATGGTGATTACAACAGAGTAAAATTAGCATGTTCCTCCACATTATTATTTTAATTATAAAAAGCAGGTGTTTTCTTTGTGAAATAGAGAAGCTTGTACATTATTGTCCTTTCTATGCGCTTCAATCAGTCTGAATTGCAGTTACTAGACCGAACCTCAAAGGTTTGAGCATGGACTAAGATTTTTTTTCAATGGAATATATTACGACTGTTGAGTATCTGATGCATTTTAAATGTTGTCTCTCACCAGCTCTGAATGTAGGGCTATATAATGAACATTCACAGAAATTTGCTCAATTACATGATTGCCAGAGGTAAATAAAGAGTTTATAATATGACTTGCAATAAACAGGGTAAGAGAGTTCATTTTCCTCTCAGCACTGTTGTACAGCATGAAGGTAACATTTCTAAGCTTCTTGGTTTTTAAACCAGGCTCCTGGGTCTAAAGAAGAAGATTTATAAATAAGAGCGTGAGGGACCTAAAGAGCTTGTGATTCCAGCAACCACTGAGATGTTATGCTGCAAAACAGAGCCCAGAGAGACTTTTCTTCTCCTACTCCTCTTTAATCAGGTCTCTTTTTTCCCTAAGACTAAGTAAATAAAGGAAGTACTTGCATTTCATTCTGTCCCCTCCAGGCAAGCCACACAGGACATACAAGCAACAGAGAGACACTAAGAATTGTTTTATTCTAAAAAGGAACTTACTGGTCTAAATTTCCTGGAATAAGGTAAAGAGTAGTATCCTCAAAGTTATATTTTCAGTCTCATTCTCTACTTCATTGTAGAACTGATTCCATAGTGCTTAGTCTCCCCTGTTTTTTGTCCTAATAGATTTTTAAAGAAATAGGCCAAACAGTATTTCTATGCTGAGACACAATAAAGACATACACGGACTAGCTGTAAACAAATTTCTCAGTGAGAAGGAAATAAAAAGAAATTAGCACGTGGAGTCCTACACTGCTGTGGCTTAGACCACTTTTAGTGCCTAAACTAGCTTATGCCAGATGGCATTTTCAAGTGAAATGGAAGTGAAGGCTACTGAAGAGTCAATTTCCCAGAAGCCAGAAAAAAATTAGAAGTTACTTTTGAAGTTACAATTGACAACAGAACGGCCCAGTATTCATTTATATGCTTGAGGACACTGACACTTGAAAAGCCTGGGGACACTGAACTTATGATATGAACAAGCTTTCCTCTATGGAAAATAGACTGTGCTGAAAGGAAGAATGTGTATACTGGAGAAATTATGTAGGTTACTGCTCATCACCAGCCAGGTAGCATAGACAAAAGAAAAGATCCATTTCACACATAATCTGGGAGTTATACATATTAATGCACATTTCTTATACTAAATTATATTTTAACTGTTGTGCTGAGAGAGAATTTCTTTGAAATTTCTTATAAAAATCTATGGAATGATAAAGAAATAGACCTGATCTTGAAAAATATTCATATACTTCTAGTGAATATGTATGAGGAAATTTAGATTCTTGCAGTGATAAAGATATTTTATATAACTATTATGTGAATGGGACAAAACACACTTCTTTCAGCCAAGAATAATATATGGGAAAGGCACAGACAAAATGAAATTGCCAAATTGTTCGAAGCCAGAAATTCTCATTTGGGACTTCTGTTTCAACCTAGGCTAAAACTAGAATTCTGGGTAAAAGCCACCATTATGACTGCAGAGGGCATATAAGTAATTAGAAATAAGATCATAGAATAGTGTCCAACATTATCGATGCCTTTAATACCCTCATATGTTAGGCATTTGAAGGCAGTATTAAAGAGAAGGACCTACGCAGAGGAAAAAGAAGATATCAGAGCAGTTCATTTATCCCCTGATTACTATGTTGTTCCCTGAAAATAAGATTGAGAAAAATATTGTTGGATGAAAGGCTGGACTGTGGTCCCAGAGTGTTTCCATGAAGCAGCTTCTTAATACATAAGATAGCAGTAAAATAGTAATTAATCACATTCTCCAAGCTGGCTCAGATAAGCAATATACATAACATTTCAACATCTTAATCACAACTTGTTAAAAAAAATAGATCTCATGGTAAGTAAATGATTATGCTGAATACAGAAAACCTCAGTCAGTTGAAGGCAGCTACCCATTTCCTTACATAGCTGATCAACTCATTAAAGTGTCACGAGAAAAATATTTTACTAGTTTTGTTCTGGCATTTGGTTGCCACCACATTAAACTAACACTTGCAGATAAAGAAAGAACTAATTTTGAGACACCCACAGAGGTTTCAGACCTAAGGAATGCCTTTGTGAGTCATGAATGTCCTAGGAATGTTTCAGTAGGTAGTAAATGATCTATTACAAATTTTGAGATGTGAAGATAATTTCACAACTTTGATGACTCCATTTATTTTCATGAAACCTGGAAAGAACATCTGGTAGGAGTGAAAAGGAATTTTAGAGTGAGGAAAATAAGTGTTGTTTTGTTAAAAGGTATTTCATTTTTTCAAACATGGACCTGACAAAGATGGGTTTTCTCAAGCATCAGAAAGCCAACATTATGAGAGAATGCAAAAGGTGACGTGATTTGCAAGTTCTGCAGAAGATCTGTCTGAAAGTTTACAATGCAGGCAGAACTATGAAATTTCCAGAATGATTTTGTCCAGCCTGAGGAGCATCCAAGCCTTCTGTAGTGCAGCAAGCTGAACCTGTTGGTCACCAATGCAAGTGAGCTAATTGGGGATGTCAAGATTGGAGGCAGTCTGGACTGTGATGACCACGCACTGGTGTAGTTTGCAGTCCTGAGAGATATGGGTCAGGTAAGGAGTAAAGTCAGGATGCTGAAGCAGAATTCCAGGTGTTCGAGGATTTAGCCAATAGGACCACCCGAGGAACTACCCTCAGGGACAAGGGAACAGATGAGGGGTGGTAGATCCTTAAGGACACTTTCCATAGACCACAAAAGCTACCAGTCCCTGGGTGTAGGAAATCAGGCAAGGAAAGCATGAGACTTGCATGGATGAGCCAAGCAAGGCCCATTGGTCAAACTAAAGGGGAAGAAGGAAATGCAAAGGCCCTGGAAGCATGGACAGGTATCCTACAAACAGTACAGGGGTGCTGCCTGGTTATATAGGGATGAGGTGAGGAAGGCCAAGGCACCAATGGCACTGGACTTGGCAAGGGATGCAAAGCATAACCAGGACTTCTACAGGTATGTCAGCCAGAAAACGAAGGTCAAAGAAAGTATATCCACACGAATGAGCAAGTCTGGCAAACTGGTAATAACAGACAAGGAGAAGGCTGAGGTTCTCAGCATGCTTCAGTCTGCGCTGGCAACCTCTCTTTCCACACCTCACAAGTGGATGGACAGCAGGATGGGGACTAGGGGAGCAAAGTTGCCCCCTCTGTAAAATAAGACTGGGTTTAAGACCACCTGAGAAATCTGAACCTGCCTAATCCTATGGGACTCTATGACATGCATCCCAGAGTCCTGTGGGAATTAGCTGGTGTAATTGTCAAGCTACTCTCCACTGTATATAAAAAGTCATGGCAGGGAAGTCCCTGTTCACTGGATAAAGGAAAACACTGTACCCATCTCTAAAACAGGTAGGATTAAGGACCCTGGGAACTACTGGTCTGCCAGTCTCACTTCTGTGCCTGTGAAGATTATGGAACAGATCCTCCTAGAGGCCATGCTAAGGCACATGGAGCACAGGGAGATTATTTGAGACAGCCAGCACCACTTCACCTAGGGCAAGTCCTACCTGACCAACTTAGTGTCCTTCTATGATGGAGTGACTACATCATTGGACAAGGGAAGAGCTACAGATGTCACTTATCTGGACTTCGGCAGGGGCTTTGACATTATTCCACACAGCATAGTATGGATTGGTGAAATACGGATTTGATGGATCGACCGGCTAGTGGATGAGGAATTGGTTGAATGTTTGCATCTAGAGAGTCAATGGCTTGATGTCTGGATGAAGATCAGTTATGAGTGGTGTCCTTCAGGGGTCCATACTGGGGTCACTACTCTTTAGTATCTTAATCAATGACAGAAACAGTGGGACTGAGTGCACCCTTAGAAAATCTGCAGGTTACACCAAGCTGAATGAGATTAGATATTATGAAAAATTTATTTACTGAAAGGGTGGTCAGGCATTGGAACAGGCTGCCCAGGGAAGTGATGGAATTGCCATCCATGGAATTGTTCAAAAGGTGTGTGGATGTGGAACTTAGAGACATGGTTTAATGGTGAACACAATGGTGCTAGGTTAACAGTTGGCCTAGATGATCTTGGAGGTTTTTTCCAGTCTTAATTATTCTATGGCTGGTGGAGTTGACATGCCTGAGGGACAGGATGCCATCCAGGGGGACCCGCATAAAGCTGAGAACTGATCCTATGAGATTCAACAAGGCCAAGTTCAAGCTCCCGCCTGGGTCAGACCAATCCCTAGCATCATTGAAGTCTGTAGGATGAATGGGTTGAGAGCAGCCCTTCTGAGAATGACTTGTGCGTGCTGGTGGATGAAAAAACCCCATGAACTGGCAAAGTGCACTTGCAGACCAGAAAGGCAACCATATTCTGGGCTGTATCAAAAGAAGCATGGCTAGCAGGTTGAGGTAATTCATTCTCTCCCTCTGCTCTGCTGAGACCCCATCTGGAGTACTGCACCCAGTTCTGGGGTCCTCAGTACTGGAAAGACACGACTTGTGCGTGCTGGTGGATGAAAAAACCCCATGAACTGGCAAAGTGCACTTGCAGACCAGAAAGGCAACCATATTCTGGGCTGTATCAAAAGAAGCATGGCTAGCAGGTTGAGGTAATTCATTCTCTCCCTCTGCTCTGCTGAGACCCCATCTGGAGTACTGCACCCAGTTCTGGGGTCCTCAGTACTGGAAAGACACTGTTGGTGCTGGTGGATGAAAAAACCCCATGAACTGGCAAAGTGCACTTGCAGACCAGAAAGGCAACCATATTCTGGGCTGTATCAAAAGAAGCATGGCTAGCAGGTTGAGGTAATTCATTCTCTCCCTCTGCTCTGCTGAGACCCCATCTGGAGTACTGCACCCAGTTCTGGGGTCCTCAGTACTGGAAAGACACGGATCTGTTGGAGCAGGTCCAGAGGAGAGTGACAAAGATGGTCAGAGGTCTGAAACATTTCATCTGTTCAGCTGGGAGAAGAGAGGACTCTGGGATGAACTTATTGCAGCCTTCCAGTACTTGAAGGAGGCTTATAAGAGAGATGGGAACAGACATTTTAGCAGGACCTGTTATGATAGAACAAGGAGTAATGGTTTTAAACTAAAAGAGTGTAGATTCAGATAGG
Source organism: Acanthisitta chloris (assembly GCF_000695815.1). Classification (NCBI taxonomy): domain Eukaryota; kingdom Metazoa; phylum Chordata; class Aves; order Passeriformes; family Acanthisittidae; genus Acanthisitta; species Acanthisitta chloris. The sequence continues at coordinate 119,536 of NW_008655443.1, read as the reverse complement.
TATATGGAAGAAAATTTTTACAGTGATGATGTTGAAACACTGTAACGTTGTCCAGAGAACTGATAGATGCCTCAGCCTTGAAAACATTCAAGGTCAGAGTGGATGGGGCTTTGAGCAACCTGTTCCAACAGAAGATGTCCCTGTTCATTGCCAGGATGAGATGACTTTTAAAGGTACCTTCCAATTCAAACCATTCTATGATTTTATAATTCTAGAATCATTGAAGAAGACTTCTAGGCCATACTGCGTCAGGCATGTCAGCTGGTCTAAACTAGCCACTCTAGGCTGTTTCTATTGTCAAAGAAGTGTTAGAAGTGCTTTAGACTGACAGCCTCTTATCTCCTATTTAGAATGATACATGACTACATGAAAGGAAAGATTTTAATCTCTCCTAATTACAGATATCTACAGGTTCACTTGAACATCTAAATGCACGTTTTGTAGAAAATAGCTTTGGAAACATTGTTTTCAGCAGTGGTGCTTCTTTTTTGTATTCTCTAAAGAGGGGCATCAAATTACTAAGCTTGGTGTTTAAGCTTTTGATGGTTAGACTTAGACGAGATTAATATCACACTTTTTTTCTTACTGTACATATATATTAGGTATAGATTTCACAGCATACAAAGGCCATCCAGAGATATAATAAATCCTCATGAAGTCATATTATCTGGGGTAATACTGATATGGATTTTCTACTTTGCTGAATGTTCCATTCTTCCTTAGCTTGGCAGGTTGGTAAGCAAAACAAGGTTGTTACTGTTCTTGTTTGGGAGAGTGATAACATTCAAATGATGCTTGTGAAACAGGAAGCTGGAACATTACAGGGGCTTTGCTGTTGTAGCATTGGAAAAAAAATTGAAAGAAGTTTGATACTGAAAAAGATCATAAAGTCCATAAATGAATGGCCATTGCTCCAGTTATCATATAGCTCTGGGGCTAATACCTACTACCTTGCTGGTAGGGACAATATACTGTCACATCAAAGAGCTATAGGCACTCCTTAGACTGCTCTGGTGGCAGATATGCCAGCATTTGAATGAATTGCAGAACACAGCTATTTCTAAAGCCTATTTGTGTGTTTCTAAACCTATTTATGTGTTTCTAAATCTTACCCATATGCTAAGGAATTGATGAATGAATTTTTCAGTCTCATCAACCTTCTAAGCACTAGCAGTTCTCAAGCAAATTGACATCATGAACTCCAAAGGCAAAAATGCTAGCGGAAAATCAGTTGCTGGTGGTTCCTGGTAGTGTGTTGATAGTTCTTCTGAAAAAAAAATAATCTGGAATATACTCTAATATCCCTTTCCTCTTCAAATGAGGAAAGCATGCCTTTGTATTAGTTTTGTACAAGTATTGGGTATCTTTGAAACACTGTGATGTTTTGCAGTAAATTTATGCAGAGTGTCACCAGAACTGGAGATAATTATCTAGGTGAAACAGATTCTCTTCACATACAGATTTGGCATAACTCTCAAGGGGAAATAGTGAAGCAGTACAACTTTTTTTACTGTATATTCAGCTTTAGATTTTAAAGATCATGGCTTTTTTTTGGGGAAAGGTTAGGTATGAATTGCTTCAATATATTATCATACCAAGAAACAGTAAGTGTTCCAATGAATATTTAGTTGATGGTATTTCAGTGGTTTTAAATACTTTTTCTCTTCTCTCAACCCACCATTGATCAATTGCAAACCCTATAAAAATGCAGCTGGACTTCTCAAATCACATTCCTTAATTCTGGCCCAGAAGCTTTTGTCACCTTTAGAGTTTGTTGTAAAAAATTGCTTGCCCCTTAAAATGTCATTCCTCTCACTCCTCTCTAGACCTTGCAGAGCTTGCTTGCTTCAGTTTAGAACATATCTGGGGTCCTTGTAACACCAAGTGTGAGGTTACAAGAGGAACATATTTCCAAGTGACATCTGTAAAAAAAAAAAGTCAACTTAATGCTCTGAGGGCAGAGTAGGACATCCACTACAAACTCTATTGTATCTAAGGATGACACTACTGAGAAGCTGGAATTCTCTGGGTTTGAATTGGGGATTATTATACTTTCATAGAATCACAGCATCATAGAATGATTTGGGTTGAAAGGGACCTTTAAAGACCATCTAGTTCCAACCCTCATGCCATGGGCAGGCACACCTTCTGCTAGACCAGACTGCTCAAAGCCCCATTCAAACAGGCCTTGAACACCTCCAGTGAATAGGTATCCACAACTTCTCTGGCTTATACAAAAACACCAGTGAGCTCCCTAGAAATTCACAGGAACCACAGAGGAGTCTTAGAAACCACTGCAATCTGCAACTTATATTTCATCAGTGTGCATTTTTACACCATCTTTTCCCAACCTATACAGTTCTCTGACCTGGTCTCCTGTGCACTTTAAAAGATATAATATCCATATTTTTTCCAGCAAAAAAAGCATTTTTCCCTCTGATATTTAGATTTATTTAAATCTTCAGTTTAGAGAGTCACCTTTCTTTATGCATACCTATCTGAGGAAATATTGAACATGACTTGTTGGGGGGGGTCCCTTCTTTTTTTGCGGCTTTTACAGAAGCTCTAGGCAAAAAAAAAATATTACTGAAGAAGTTAATAAATATTTATTTTAAACTAAATTATCACAAAGAAATATATTGCAAAGACTTTTTAAGCCTAAGATGTAGTCTATTCTTACTCACAGAGATACATGCCTGTACAAGTCAGCTACATATTTAATTTTGCTTTCTTAGACTTATGTGCTAAACATTAATCATCTTAGAAAAGTAACACATTTTTACAGTACACATTATTATACCTAACAAAAATAACGCCCCAAAATTGCTTAAGAGAAGAACTTAGAATGTTTCTTGATTTTTTTAAAAACTTCTTTTGCTAATTTGGGATGTAGCCAGATGCTGGCTTAAAGAACAGCTGGAGCTGTTCAGCAGATGACAGCTCCATATCTGTTAGTTATCACTCCTCACTTGAGATGTGATAACTGGATTCATGACTACTGCTGGCCCATTTCAGGCCAAATAAACCAGATTGCTTTAAGGAAGAAATACAAGTCATTTAGGCAAACTCAATTTACCTATACTGAACTGAACTAAGAATGAACCCAAAAACATACCCACATTTATCCCATCTAACTCCACAACAGTGCAAAAATGAAAAGCCCAGGACTCCTATGCAGACACTGAAGAGAAAGAAAGACACTTCTCGAAGGTGATTCTTTTCATCTGAATCACTGTGCCTAAGTACTTCACTCTATCAATTATCAAGAAAGTGCGATCTAGTAGTTTAGATGAAACAACCATTAGGGCATAGAAGTTGATGCCTATGGTTAGATAGAATAAATTAAAGTCTAAAACACTGCTTCATATATGAGGACGTGAGGTATTTAGTGGATGAGGAGTAATTCTTAAACCAATGCAGCTGTAGCAGACAAGTGTTTTTTAACTGATATATTAACTTTTCCATAGACCTGTAAGACATAGTCATTATATCAGCTTGCAACCCATATGTACCCAGATGTCACAGTAAGTTTTTGGAAGGGGTCATATGAACCAAGATTAAGCATTTACTGTACTACCATTTTGTAGCTTGCTGGTCTTTTCTTCTGTGTGGTAAATGCATCCCACAAACTAGTAAAAGGGAAAAGTTAAGACATATGTTCCTCACCCCTGTTTATTTTTCTTTGATGACTTTGGAAGGAGTGGAAGGTTTAAATAGTTTAGTAAAGTTGAAAGAGAGCAAGTTTAAGCAATTGGATCATGCAGATAATTATTTATATATATATATATATTATTGCTATGATAATGTTGTCAATGTTATTATTTAAACTAGAGTAAGTACAGCTATGTCTTCACTGCAGAATTAGCTGAAGTGATGTAGGTATGAGCATCCAAGATACTTTAGCTATATTTAAGCAGAAACATTCAAGCTATTTAAGTCTTCAGTGTCTCTGCAAGAAAATTATGTCGTAGAAGTTTTCTGTTGCAATACCTGACATTCTCTAGGCTCCTTCTAGTGAATGTAGAAGAGTTTACTTGACTTTATAGATTTGAGGAAAGAAAATTACCTTATTGTGAGGAGGCTGTGAAGCTGTTTAGCAGGTGTCCTCACTAGAAAGTGATCAGGCTAATTTGAGTAAGAATCCCAGTCAGGCTTAATTAGTTCCCCAAAGTCAGCTACCTGCCAAAAAGAAAAGCCAAAGGTTTCATTGGTCTAGAGGGAAATACCCAAAGTTGTGTATCTATGAGCTGCTGAGCTAATCTAATATCTCATTGATGACAAAATGTGTGAAGAGCCTTGTTCTTCTGCCTTTCCTCCTTGCTGGCTGGGTGCTCATTGGATCCAGCATTCACCAATCCAAAAGAAAGCTATTAATTTTGTGTGGTTGGGAGTTTTGCTTAGTTTTCTGCAAAATTAGCCAGTTTAACTGGATCATGGTCTTTGAGCTGTTATCTTTCAATACAAGTATTGGACATAATCTGCCAACATCAGGAAGAGAAGAGAAGAGAAGAGAAGAGAAGAGAAGAGAAGAGAAGAGAAGAGAATGCCATGCCAACATCAGGAAGAGAAGAGAAGAGAAGAGAAGAGAAGAGAAGAGAAGAGAAGAGAAGAGAAGAGAAGAGAAGAGAAGAGAAGAGAAGAGAAGAGAAGAGAAGAGAAGAGAAGAGGAGCATGAGAGACCTGCTACTGTACCAAAAAGTGTAGTGGTAACTGTATAGCATTGCTTTTAAGCCCTCCCTTCTTATCTATTGGACTGTACAGAGATGACATGAAAATAGCACTAGAAAAGAATAAGCATAACTCTAGAGTCCTCAAACCAGGTACTAGTGTGCTACATTTAGGTATATTACCTTCATTTTTTATTTCTAATGGATTTTACAACAGAAAAACTATTCCTTACCCTGTGTTACAAGAAACAGAACAATTTTCTCTCTCAGTTTTTCCCCCTTAAAGGTTCAGTACATGCATAACACAAACTTATTAGTAGAAAGACTTAGCCTTATCAAACATTAATCTGTGCCAAAACATGAGACACTGACAATTGTTAGTCTTTAGGAAAAATATTTGAACAAGAGAGAGAGAAAGAGTCATGATTCTTCCTGTATACTGACATTCCAACAACTTTGAACACATACTACCTGTATTTGTAAAAGCAACCATAAAATTCAGCCTTTATTTCCCTCCTCAAATCAGCCATTTCTGTTCTGTCATGTAAGTGTCAACTCATGTAATTAGGTGTAAAGAGGCATGTGGTGCCGATATGTAATACTGGCACAGAATGAAGAATTCCTGGGAAAATAGTGACATTTGCCAGGTAATGCCAACTGTCCGCATGAACCTACCATTCCTTGACTTTTGTGCTGACTTGTGAGTAGGCAAAATGCCATCCAAACAGACGTTCAAGACTTGAGAGAGGCGAAAATAATCATGTATATATACCATGTATTTGCAGGGAACACAGCCCCTACCAAGAATGTCAACTCATCCATCTGTCATGAAAATCCAGATCCAGAGTTATGGCAATGAGCCTCAAATGACCCATCGATAATTTGGAATAGTTTCTAACAAGATTCTTCTTCAACAGAGAGAAAGATTTTGGCCTATTACCCCATGTCTAGGATTACAGATAATAATTTTAACAAAGTCTTTAGAGTTTCTTGTCTCTGTAAAGTTCTACATGATAGATCATGGTGACTATGCACCTGCTGCAATGCTCTGCCAGCACATTTCATGCTTCAGCTTTCACATAAACTGGTTTCTAAAGTGATTAATGGAATTGCACTGGGAAATATCATGTCTAAAGGAAAATGCAGCAGCAGATATCAGAAGACACAAAGCAGCCAAGTTTTTCAAGATGGTTGCTGAAACTCAGATTTCTGATAATAGACCGAAGGATTTTACCCTGCTGAGGACAGTGCTCTGCAGAGCACTTGTTAACCCGAACACTGTTGCTCTGGAACCAAAGACAGCATATCTCCACTATGGAGCTCCGCCTGAGCTAATTAGCTCTGCTGAGAATTCAGTCAATTAGCTTGGGCAGGATGCCCTATTTAAGGAAAGGCATCATATGTTTGTATGTTCTTGGATTATTATCCTTTAAGAATTCACTGGGACACATGGAACCTTCCAGAAAATCCAAAAACCAAAACCAAATAACCAGAAAGCACCAAACAGCAGAACAAAACAAAAAAATCCTGAGGGGTGGAAATATATCAGTGCAAATAGCTGAACATGCCCAAAAAGAAAAGTCTTGAAAAACACATAGAAAGATTTGGAAGTTTACATTCTGTGCATGGGTTGTGAAACTGATTTGAAGAAGTGGTCAGCTAGAGGATGTAGATAATTCCCTAAAAGCTAGAAGAAGTAAATTTAATTTCTCAGAGTTCAAAAAACTGAGTTTCACTGTCTAGACTGAGATCCAGAACCTGTCTGCATGGATACAGCAGGTAGAAGAAAAGTAATTTAAAATGCTTCCTTTCATCCCCCATTTTATTCCACTTCTCCTAATCATGTTTATTACATTTAAACTGGCAAACAACATGCTCTCTAAACTTTCCTTAGGCATTGAATGGCCCATGAACATACTATTACACCCTCCAGCTTCCAAAACAGAGTGGCTGAATGCATACTGCCTGTTGAGAAAGGTATTTAACTCCAGCTAAATCCAAATTTTACTAGGCATCTACTTATTCTCCTAGGCCAAAAGTATGTTAGAGACCTCTCTAACAATTTAATATCACAGGCAATGAAGTTCCAGTACCCAGGAGATCTCTCTGGCAGGGTTTGTTTTACTACTTCAAGAAAACTTTAGGTTTCCTTTATTCCGAGAGTTATACATTCCAGGTTTCAGTCTACTAAACCCAAAATTAAATCTATGTTTGAATATCATTCTGCCTTCGGACTGAAGAAAATCTAAATGGACCTATCCTCAAAGCCCTGGCTGATTTTGAGTCCTGTCACACCAAAGTCATACAATTATATTAATTTCAGCACCTGCAGGTTAACAATCTGGTTGTACAGCTGGTGATGCTGACAGGAATTTGGCTTTTACAACCATGGGACCCACTTTGAGGATGGAGAACTGGAAGGGGGATAGAAGTTACTCTTACAAAGTCAAGCCAAGAGAATCTTTGCAAAGGGCTGGACAAACAGATTAGAGCTTCAAACTAGGAACAACATAACACATGTTAAAGTGCAGTAGAGGTCAACAGTGCTGGAAAGCAAAAGTTCAGGATGCTAGGAATAAGAGAGATCTCAGAAATTATAAAACAGGATAAAAGGAAATTCACCTCAGACATTTGCAGCCTAGGAAACAAGTATTAGGAAGTGGAGGCATATATGTGTTCACAATGCTATAACATCATTGAGATAACTGAGAAATGCTGGGCAGCTGAAGCAACAACTCAGATGTAGGGGCACTCATTTTTCTCCTGTGACTATAGAGGCAGCTCAGAAAGCTTTGACTTTTAGATGACTGTTTTTATATATCATACCCATTGTTACTTTTAGACACTTAAATTTTATTCCACTACCTGATTTTCAGAATGCTGCATGTCCAGCTTCCCTAAAATCTACTTATTTAGGTTGAGTAATATAAAAGTTTGCTTACTTCTGAAAAGAAAAGAAAAGCACAAAACTAGCACATTCATATATGAAATGTGAACTGATGTTGAAAAATAATAAAGTCTTTTCACCTCAGAGCACATAGAAACACATATGTGTAGACATGTGCAATGAATACAGCTATTGGTGCCAACAACTACGGATGAAAAAGAGCTCTTTCAAAGCCACATGTAGGTTCAGTCTTTATGAGGGAAGAGGTTAATCTACCTGTCTATATATGTGTTTTGTAACTCAGTTGTCAGTCATGTTTACCCTGCTGAAAAGAGGAGAGCTGCAGCTGAGATGAATCCGAAGAACCCAACCAGACTATGACCCCAGCTTGTCTCTGTGTTTTTTTCAGTGCTGTGAGCAATAAATATATCAAGTGAAAGAATCCTATTGTATGCACATACAGTGAAAAATAATAATTGTATAAGACTCTATAATTGGTGATTATACAGCACTGTGTTAAATATAATATTCCGAATCGCATTTTTAAAATACCATAAGATACAAAAAACTCATGCATAAGACAAAAATCTGAGAAAGAGGTTAGCTCTGTACTCTCTAACTTTGACTTAACACACTTGAAAATCAGCAGATAAAAGGGAGCAAATTGCTAGGGTTCCACAGTGAAGCTTTCAGAGAAAAAAGCAATTGGGGACTGAAAGTGAGACCTTTAATAGTAGTTCTTAACTTGGGCATGGGGATTTGAGAAAGAGAGAGAGGCAATTTCTGAGACCCAATTATGTGACAGCAACTTGAACTACATGTGTAAGTGGAGAGGGAAGCACTTCTGGCTTTAAAGAGCTGGCATAATATTTTCCCTGTTGTCAACTTCACTAAACAAGGGTGTGCTGTGGCATTTCAATGTCAAACTGCATATGTGCATTCTAGATGTTGTGCATCATGAAGGAAGAAGAAAGTTTCAATAAGATTTCATTTTGATGAGGAGTTAATATTTTCATAGGATATTAGGCTATTCCCAAACACTTTACATTCTCATAGTTTGTGTGAAGAATTAAAGACAAAAATAAAGGAGGGCTCCACCTATCTGAAAACATGGCATTTTAGTATTCTTTTCTAAGAAAAAGAAAAGATATGGGAAAAATAAATATGAAAATATTTCCTAGTCTTGCAAAATGGGTCTCTTTGCATTAGATAAATATCTTACTTAAAAAATGAAGACCTGAGTCTTAGCTGGAGGCAGTTTTTATACAAAACTTCAAGAAAATAATATGGTCTCCAGATATGTCTGATGGTTATGTGACTATGTAAATGCAAACTCAGAAATAAAAAAAATGGGAGCTATTTTCCTGACCTCAGTCTCTAACTGCACCCTCCTTTTCCTTTATTTCTGGCCTTATTCGGGGGTGTTTTTGTTGGCTTTGTGTGTGCGTGTGTGAAGGAATTAGAAAAGTTACAAAGCAAAAGCATGCTTCTTATCCATATCACTTCAGAAACATGGCTGATTACCTTGCAATTGTAATCTTACCTATGATTATATTCTTGGCCAATGCCAAAATCAGGATATTGACATCCATCATACATAGATGAACCTTTGATCCAATGATATACTCCTCTTTTAATGTTCTTGCAGCAGCAGTGCATTTTATGGTGACAGCCACCCTTTTCAGCACATCTGGTGCAGTGATAATTCATAACTGACATGGAATGGTTACCAAGGAGGTGGTGGTGAATATTATAAGCTACAGCAAAGGCCAAGTAGTGTTCAAAATTTCAGTGCAGAATTTTAATCAAAATCAAATTATTATCCACGCAAGCAAAAAAACCCCAAAAAAGCAACAAAACCCCCCAGCCAAAAACAAACAGACAAACAAAAAGTAAAAGAAAGACAAAGATATCAAAAGAGAAAATACTTTTGTACAAATACTTGATCAAGTTTCATAAAAAATGGAATTGAATCCATTGGAATAAAAATAAATACTTATGCATGCTCAGATTAGTAATTTATTCAAAGGAAACCAACCTGATGAATCCCAGAAATTATCTGGATCATTAACATTAGCATGCCATTTGGTACTTCCAGTAATAATGACACGACAAAACTCGGATAACTGCTCCTTATATTTATAACTTTTTATAAACTTTTTAGTGCAGGCAAATTCTTGTTGAGTTTCTGCATTACATGATGTTTCTTATTTGATGTGTAGAACAATAATAAAAGCAAAAATTTTAAACATATCACCAGAGGCACCGAGCAAAGACGCCAAGGAGGTGAGAGAAAGGGGTGTAGAAGAGATATGTCTTCAATTTCATGTTATTAAGCATAAAGGAATTAACAGAGCCAGTGATATACTGAATCCTATTACCTGTGGCAATTCTAATGTTTTTTTAGCTGGTGGGGATTTCTACAGAAATTTTTGCAATAGATTTTTCTGTGTGTGTGTGTATATACACATGTGGATATGCATGCATATAACACAGAGGACGTCTAGGCAAAAAATATTATACAAAGCAAGAAATTTATTGGTTATTTATTATTAATATAACACTAACAAGACAAGAATATTTAGGTCCTAGATGATGGAAGACATAAGAAAAGGCCATTAGTCTTGTACATTGCTTGCCACAAGGATATTTCAGTGAAGTTGTGGCAAGAACTAAACTACACCACTTACTGATATGTAATCAAAACCTTATTTGCTCAGCAGGATGGATATAGTGACTGAACAGCAACCTTGGTATTCTAAGATTTGTATTCTGAAGCATTCACACACATACACATTTCACACTGACACTGCCCAAGGTTCCAGCTCCTCTGGGTTTCTTCATCATGAATTCATGATGCCCATTTCTGGCTGGCAGCTAAGGAAATCCCTACTGAGGACTGCTGTGCAGGCACACTATAGATGCTATTGAGAAGCAAATCCACTGTTACTGCATGTTATAGTGCCAGGCTTGATGCACACCATCAGACATTAGCACAAAAGGCAAATATAGCTCAGGAAGATTTTATTGAGCTTTATCAAGTTTGGATGGGGATGGATCCCATTAACCCCAAGCCGCTCCTGCCCATTTCTAAATATTAAAGGTGAGCAACCAATTCATTATCAACAATTTACCCAAGCTAATCTTCCCCATCAGTGACCTTCATAAAGACATTTTCTAACAAGATGAGCTCATAGAAAATTCGTTATATATTTATATTTTAACTTGGAAATAATGTTCATTAGTATCATACTACATTTTTTTATTTACTAGTAGAAGATTTCTGCATTTAATTTTCATACTCTGCACTTTGGATCTGTTTTCAGATACAGATTAAAGTTTGGTGTCAAGAAATATTTATGCATTTCAGTTTCAAATACTGTTAATATTTTTGCCATGCTGGTCAATCAGATAGCTATGGTATTTTTAAATTAAAAAAAAATCACATATTTGTCCCCAGTAGTCACTCAGATAAATTAAAAAAAAACAACCTATTTTGGCAGCATCTTTAGAATTGAAGGAAGTAAGCTTTCACTTGAGAAATAGTGTTAAATTATAGGATTCATAAAGACAGCAGATGCAGTTCAACTGAATATCTTGTCACACGTTTGGAGGGATTCTGTGAGTGTATAAACACATAGATATGCCCACATATGTTCAGTAATGAAACACATTTTAGGTTTTATATAAAATTTTATTGCCATCAGATATGTAAAGTTATAGAATGATTTTGGTGGAAGGGACATGAAAGATTATCTTATTCCAACCCACCTGCCATGGACAGGGACATCTTCCACTAGACCAGGATGCTCATAGCCCCATCCAACCTGGTCTTGAACACCTCCAGGTATGGGTCATCCACAATGTCTCTGGTCAACCTATTCCAGTGTCTTACCACTCTCTTAGTAGAGAATTTCTTTCTAACATCTAATCTAAACGTATTCTCTTTGAATTTAAATTCCCTCTTGTCCTATCACCACAGGCCTTGGTAAAAAGTGTACTAAATAGCTAATTTGTTTCTAATAAATATCAAAACGTGTTTGAACCTAAATGACTAAATTGTTGTTTTAAATAACTGTAAAATGCTTTCCTACACTTCTTCCCTTTTACTTTAATAAAGATTCTGATGTAAAATTGTTGGTATTTGAGTTTCCCAATATCCAATAATTGTTGGCCTTCTCAATTGCTGTATGGAAAAGCCATTTTACATTTTAATCTTAATTTTGTATATTCAGTATGAACCCATGCTAGTTGTCTGATTAAACAGAGGCAATATATCACTCTACTCTCCTTTCCCATGGCTACTATTTAATTTATTTGGTGACTATGTTGTCCCCTTTATTCTCCTCTGCAATACATTTTGGACTACACAAAGTAGCTCAATTTCAGTGTTTTCTGTACTTATCCATTACTTTTACTAGTTGTAAGTAATAATCCTGTTCTGTTACTGTTTCAATCACTAAGGCTGAACCCTATGCATATAATCCTGAGCTTTGGTGAGATGCTTTGGGTGAGATCCTGTGGGTTTCTTGATACTTTAAAACTTTCTGTTGTGGACAAACACACAATACAAGTTCTAGGGCTTAAGCTAAATGTGTGAAATACACTGCATTTCTAAATGTAATTTTCTGACTAAAAGCAAAAGAAAATGCTTAAAAAATTAGGACTGTATTTTGGCAGAAAATGAAAGCAAATACATGAAACATTGACTAAAATAACAGAAGATTCCTGAATGCAGTCCATTATGCCCCAAGTCATCCTCTAGGTAAAAAAAAAAGACTCATACTAAACCCATTTATTTTTCATGTCTAGTAATAAGCAAGCTCTAAGCACAGTTCACTGTGTGATAGATTTCCTTCTACGAAGTTTAGCCTCCCTCAGTCCAAACTCATTGACAGAGTTCATTCAAGAAATTTATCAGCAAGGACCAATGACAGAGAGGTCACAAGTACTGATACTTCTCATGCATTTTACATAGAATAATTGTCCACTGAAAAAGAAGAGCTGTAAACATGCAGGAAACTCCAAGAAAATACTAATTTACCCAGAATAAAGAGTAAATGTTGACAGTCATACAGGAACTCTATTACTTCTGTCAGAATCTAATTTTTAAATCTGTATAGAAAAAGAAACTTAGAAAGTAATATGTTACCAGGAGGTGATTGTATAAGATTTTGTAGTAGTGTACTATCTTATCTGGTACATGGAATAATAAGACAACTCCTAGTGTAAACTTGCATTAATTCATAGCTCATTTCACTGTTCAGCCTTTCCTTTCACTGAATGCAAGAGAGAGGAATAATATAGAAATGCATCTAATGACACATTATGGGACTGGCTTCTGGACACTGTGACTAATAGAAGAGTATTCTGTTGAAATTTCTTGAAAATGATTGATTAGATGAAAAGAATACCTGGCACAAAGTTATTGTAGCATTGTTCCCTCCTTGCTTACTTCAAGGCCCAGATTTAGGAATAGATGTGTCTCTAATTATGAATGCCCAGGATATTAGTCATACAGCATAAACAAATCCTCTCTGAAATCTCAGCAAATCAATTTTCATGTAACAAAGAATATACCTATTTATTGATAAACCATTGGGCATGTTTTACTGACCTTCTCCTGTTACCTCTCAGTTCTGGTGCATGTTTTTTTCCAACATCTGAGGAGTAATGTGACTAATATGTGCATTACAGCACTCTCTGTTTATTCCCATCTGTGAAGGGCAGTTTGCTGCCATAGAAGTTAACTCATGTTTGTCTATTTTGATAAATAATTAAAGCTCAAGAACTACTAACTGAAATCAAGGACATATGACCAGATGTAGCTGTTTGCTAAGTGAACACCTACTTATGAGCTGCCTATATCTCCCTGTCAGAATGACTAACTCAGGCACAGGTATAGGTACTTGGACTTCTAAACTTAAATTAGAGTAAGATTCACCCCTTGGTATCCAAGGACTTATGTTATGAATAAACAGAATAAACAGCACTATGCGGGGAGAAACAGTGTAAACAACTTAATCTTGGAGTCAAGAGTTTGACAGAAGTCTCTGAAGACAGGAATTTAGTGTTCTACTTTAGTCTTTAGTGCCCTGATCACTTAATGTACCACACTGTTTGTGCTTTACTGTAAAGAAAACAAAAGATTATTTAAAAATAAATATATATATACGCATATGTGTGCATATAATAATATGACAGACATATACACACAGACACATATACACAACATATACATAAATAAACATAAACATATTTATAAGGAAAGAACTCTCTGTAGCAGCTGTTGCTACAGCAAGTAATCAAAAACTGTGATCTGAACAAACATGTCCTGATATCATCTAAACTTAAGCCATGAGCCTTGTACTGAAGGACTGAAGGAGAGGGGAAAAGGAAGACCATGCTGCAACATGACTAGGTAGCCCCTGCTTCAACCTATCTCCTTCTGATGGATACTTCCTCAGCTTTTAGTGAAAGACAGAAGAACAAAGCAGAAGTACAGGGGAGGAAAGCCAGTTTTAAATAAAGTTCTACATATATTTACTCATAAAGTAGACAAAGACTATGTTCCTGGGTTATCCTAGTAAGAGGTGCAAAAGTAGTAGTAGTATGTCATTGTCAGAATGTTTTCATTAAAAGGATAATCCATTATATAGTTGCTATCTCTGCTGAAATCTCCTTGTTCACAGTGACTTAACTGACCTAACTATTCATAAAAGTGTCTTAAACTTAGACAGCTTCTACACATTTATCTAAGTTAGACCAGCAGAATCCCACCTGTGGCTGAGAATCCCAGCTTTGACACAATAGAGATAAACAGGTACTTCCAGAATGAAGCTCTTCTTTGCTGTCTTATCAGAGATAGCTGGGGTGAGCAATTTGTTTTATATTCTTATTTATAGAAAAAGCTGAGCAACTGGTTAGACAAGATGCTCAGCTGCTAGATGTTGCAATGATGTTATCCTTAATTTAGATTTTTTTAATCCTTGGCTTCTATTGTCTCAGTTCTGCTTACACAAAAGACACATTAGACTGTTCTTTAATTTAGACTCAGTGAAGGTAGTTTCACATATCAACTGTAACCGGGTTTGTGATTGCTGGCAGCCATTAATATCCTCTAACATGGAATTATATACACAGAGACATGCATGTGTTTTATTTAGGTTCATTAATCTAAGTGGTTCAAGGAGAGTGCTTCTTTATCAGGTTTTCATAAAACAATTAATTGATGTAAATTTGCCTTCTGTTCAGCACCATGTGGATTTGAAAGTTCATAAGATTCAATACTGAAACTCGGTGATGAAAGCTAAATTCACAATTTCATCATCTATAACTGAGGGCTGTGTATTCATCAACCTAACTCCAGAGTTTTCCTGGGCTTTTTTGAATAACTAATGTGGAATAAATCTAACCTTTCCAAGGAGATTATACTCAGAAGGGATTGGAAAGCTAGGATCATGAGTTTTATGTGTTTGTGACCCATCTGCTTTGCATTCTAGTTTTTACATTCAATACATAGTGCCTGATATTTTCTCAGGCAGTTTATACACAGCATAGGTGTATAAAGATTCACAGATACTGCATATCTCACCTTCCTCCTTCAAGCCTGTTCAAACTTTTGACTAGTCATGGTGTTGTGATTAATTCTTTTTTACCTTCACATACCATTTCTTCACCCTTATATGCTCCTCCAATGTGACTTCACAAAAGAGGTGTGAAATGGGGAAGACAGGTCTCAAACATGAAAGGCATGTTTGGACTAAGATACAGTGATCGAGTGTCTCAGAAAAGGTAATGAAAATGATTAAAAATATATTTGCTCTAATAAGCACAAAAGAAAACACAGATTCTAGCATGAAACTTATTCCAGTGTTGATGGCAGAAGGTGATGTTCCCTCTCACAGCCACCTTCTCTCCTAGTATTGGTCAGGAGATGTGTTTCAACATGCTTTCCTCAAACTGAACTTCTACAAGTCTGGGTGACTCACTAGAAGGCCTCCCTACAGGCAATTCATAAATGAAATGGTTACCCTTCTTCCATTATCCCCTTGGTCCACCATAGTTTGCCATGCTTTTTTAGAATTTTTTGCCTTCATAGCAAGGGTTTCCTTTGTCTTTCTTGACCCAGTTGCATTTGTGTCTCCCTGGAAGACATGAATTATTCCATATACATTTTCTCTGTTGTTCCAAATATCTTGGAGTGCCATACCAGCGACTCAGTTTGGGCCGCCCCATCCTCTTTAAATGCAGACCAGATGATATTAGTCTAGGCTGATGCAACTGGAGAATCATCTCCAATCATGGTGGTATTCTAATTCATTCCCTAATGTATCGTCAAGTTCTTCTATTAATGATTGCAGTAATATCTTTTTAGGGACAAACTCGAGTTGGATGCCTGTATGTATATGTGGAGCATAAAGATTTATGGACACCTAGAACGTAAGGACATCTGGTTTGGGAAGACATATGACTAATAATGATTCAACATTAAAAAAAACCCCAAAACACGCAAAAACAAAAGATGGCAAAAGTAATAAATTAACCAACCAGATACATGACCAGGAGATAACAGAGAAATAATAATGACTGAGATTCTCAGGTCATTCATCAGCAGGCTACTGAGCAGCTCAACTATGACTTGATAACTGATAAAAAACTGGACGGTAACAGAATTATTATGAGTCTCACGGGAAAGAACAAACCTACAATGGGGTGTGCTGGTTTTGGCTGTTTTTTCACAGTAGCTGGTATAGGGCTATGCTTTGGATTTGCAGTGGAAGCAGTTTGCTAATATAAAGATGTTTTTGTTATTGCTGAACAGGAGTTGCACAGCATCAAGATCTTTTCTGCCTCCCACCCCAACAAAGAGTGGGCTGGCAGTGCACAAGAAATTAGGAGGGGACACAGTTGGGGCATATGACTCTAACTGACCAAGGGGATATTCTACGCGATATGATGTCATGCTCAGCATATGAAGCTGGGGAAGGAAGAAAGAAAGGAGAGGCATTTGGGGTTACGGCACCATTATGCGTGATGGAGCCCTGCTTTCCTGGAGATGGCTGAACACCTGCGTGCCCATGGGAAGTGGTGAATGAATTCCTTGTTTTGCTTTGCTTGTATGCATGGCCTTTGTTTTTCCAGTAAGACTGTCTTTATCTCAACCCATGAGTTTTCTCCCTTTTACTCTTTTGATTCTCTATCCTGTCCTGCTGGTGGGAGAGCAAGTGAACAATGAAATGGGGTAATTTATGGGACTGTGCAAAACTTATGGAATGTTTAAAAGAGATAGTGCAAACATACATAAGTTATTCCAGGATGTCTAGCAAAAAGGCTAAGTTTAGAGAAAGAGAGGGATCAAAGTATGATACCTACAAATATGGAAAGATGGAGAGTAAGAAGCGATTGATACTTCTCTGTCCATAGTCTGCATCTGACCTCTGATCTTATATTCAAATCCTGTTCCTTACTATGTTCTGTGTTGTCTTGCTATCTTTTCTTCATGTGATGTGTGTTGGAGGATGATTTGCTAGCATATGTTAAGCTGGACAACACCCAAGGTCTGAGATGATGACTGGGTAAGTGTCTGAAGGCACAAATGTCAGACTTAAAGCCAATGCTGGTAGTTGAGGTGATTTTGTCAATCTCTTAACTGGAGGTATGTGCATGTTTCACTGATTGGATTCAAACCTGGTAAGACACAGAAGAGTAAGGAACCTGGGTTGTCTGTGTTCAGGTATATGTGTGCACTGCTGGCGTTTATGTGTGTGCTGTCTGTGTGTTGACATGTGGCCAGTCACATGTCTGTTGTTCTTGTCTCTTTGGGACACACACACCTCCTGAATTGCTGTCTGGACCTAGAAATTGCAATAGAAATTAGTAGACTGAGAGGAGAAGTCTCCTGAGTCTATGAGCCTTAATTCAGCCTGGCCTGAGCACAGTCATCTCTATTTCATTTATAGGCAGGTTGTCTGCAAAATATGTCACAGTGCTACCTACACAAGGAAGAGCAAGGACTTCTTTCCCAAAGTATCTGACCTTCCACTCCCTCAAGTCCTGAGGAACAGGCTAGGAAAAATAATCAACCAACCTCAGTTCCTTCTGTAAAGGCAAGGATTTCCTTCAGTTCTTCCAGCTGGTCTATTCCATGACAGCATAACTCAGATGAATCCCTACAGCAAGCTCTTTCCAACTATCATCTTGGTGTCTCCTCAACAAGAGTAAATATTTGGTGCTATTTGAGAGTTATGCAGGAAGGGTAGAAAAATGCTGTTTAAATATCCATTTGCATAAATATTATTTTCTCTAACATTTTAAACCAATAGCTTTACCTTTAGTTCACATAGGATCAAATTACACAAATCACAGAGTGTCAAAATACTTCTCACAGGATTTATTAAGCCTCATATTGGTATTTTACTTTTAATGAATATTAAGATTCACCAATATAGAGAAAACAAAATTATTTCTGTTCTACTATCACTAGGATTTGCTGTCATTGTTCACCCTCTAAATACTTCTGGTTCTGTAGAATGTGTAATTACATTGCATTTTCAAGAGAGCCAAATGTGAACATGCACATACCTATGCATCAGCTAATAAAAAAAAATGAAAAAACTTTACATGTTTTTACATTTGACTTTAACAATATGATCAGGTTAATGATATATTTAAAGTTAATGAACCGATTATTTTTAGACTAAGCAAGAAGCACACATACTCATTTTACTGTGCAAATAACTGCTGTCAGTGGCCTTTGCATCCTGTTTGCACTTCTAAATTAGTCTTGGATAATTATTATATAAGATCTCAGGGAATGTTTCTGTTGATGCTTTCTAAAACTGATCAGTACTCTAAAAAAGTGTAAGGTCTTGCTGAAAAGTAATTTTATTCATTGAATATGTATGTGTCCATAACATGATATTGCAGAAATCTCATCTACCTCATTGCGATTACCACAAGTGTATGTTGGTGTTTGCCTAATAAAGTATTCCTTAATCTGGTTAAATACAGGAAGACTAGGCATAATGACAATAGTGGTGTGAGATTAACAGCTAAATTTTTGGATTTGTGAAGATCAGAGAAGCCACAAGTATACAGACTGTACCACAAATCCATGTTCCAGAAATATTTTATGGCTTAGTTTTATGCAAAAAAAATTCAAAATGGCAAAATTGAAGGTTTTTTTTTTGTGTTACACAGATAGAAAATTATATTTTGTTTCATCTGAGTTAACTGTGCCATTCCTGTGATTCCTGACAGAAAGGAAACAGACAACCCCTGGTATTGGCAAGTGAGTACTACAGTCAAAAGTTTCTAAGCAGCAATTAAAAAAAAATAATGTGACTATCCAACTTCTTATGTCATGTAAACATGCTGCTGAGATAACATAGATATTTGGTCCTGTGAGCAAAACAGATAATCAAGTAATGCTTCCATAGAATTGTATCTGTGTTCATGGTGGTTGCATTCAAATCTACCTAGAGTCCTTGCTTCAACCCATGTATTAACATATTCCAGGCTTTATGGAGCACAAATAAAAAATGTGTCGAATGTGAAGCAGAAATTAATTCCAAAGTGAACAATGAAGTTTTGAAGAGATGCAACATTACTCTCCCATAGACAACAAGCCACTGTCTGAATCAGGACTTTTCATTTAATATGTCCTAAATAAAGTGTATCAGTGGAGAGATATCTGTGGTGAATAAGCAAGGAAAACTCTTGGGTGATATGAAATCACACACAGGGCTTGTTTTAAAGGAAACAATGCACAGGAATTTTGCATGAAATTTGTGTCTAGGCTACTATGCATAACTCACTTATAGCTGACCATCACCATTTGTTTGCTAGAAACTACCACCTCTCAGTCCCTGATTCTGAAGACACTTTAATGAAACAAATTGGGTTACTTTAAATTATGCAAATACCAAGTATTTATTGCAGATTATTTTGACTGACGCAAATTACAGAGTACTTGTAACAGTGTTTGCGTAAGGAAATCTACTGGGGGTAATAATCTCAGGCAGAAGGGAAAGGGACAGCAGAGCTAAACTGGCAATGGTAAACCTTTCTGTTAATACAGCTGAATCAGAGAGGCTGTTGATCCACAGGATAGAGGTACCAATGGCAAGTATGCAACACCAGAAGTGGACAACTGACACCAGTTTTGACAGGTTACGACATAAACATCAATGGCAATGCAATCCAGAGATCAGCAGTGATATAAAGCTGAATAATGAGGCACAGAGACAGATTCATGAAGAGCTCCAGTGTTTTCGCCAGAATCCATATTCCCTTGCTAGGAGCAGATACTGCATTATTGGATACAGCCAGCTCAGCAAGATGTCAAGGGTGGAGAAAGTCATTGCTGTGTTTTAGCATGGAAGTGACAGCCATAGGTTTAATAGTACCAGATGGGCAAACCTGTGGCATCTGAACAGTTCAAGTGTGGCTCTATTGCAGAAATTGTGATGTGAATGACTGCAGGCAAGCTCTCCTGGTGGAAAGCCTTCTGGATCTGCACCAGAAGTGAGGAAATGAGCCAGCACTGGCTGTTTAAGCCAACATCAGCAGGTCTCTCAGGACTCAGCTGTCTGCTCATCCCACTCTCAGTCCACAATAAAGTAGTGCATAAATAACTGTCTAAGGAACACAGATATCTCCTGTATGTGGACTGCTCTTGACTCCACTGCCATAGGAGAGGGAGTGTGTGACTATGGGCCATGGGAAGACTTTTCAGTGCTGAGATCCTTATAGCCATGCCTGACCTACATAACATACACTCTTGACGATTTTAAAAAGTTGACATTTAAGCCATGCCTGACCTACATAACATACACTGTTGACGGTTTTAAAAAGTTGACATTTATACATCTTTGTGCTGTAATATTCAGTGTCCAGCTGAAAGAAGAAATCAATGAGGTAGCTGGTTTTGTAGTGCTGGTGGTACAAATCTTGTTTCACCAGATAAAGGTAGCAATAGACATACAAAACACTTTCACAGAAAATTCAGGTCAGAGAATTTCTTAAGAACTTCCTCATTTCCTTGTTCCCTCCCTGTGGTCTCAGCTCAAAAGTGAAGATGACCTCAGCAGTTAGCAGCCACAGAACTTCACACTGCAGCAATGCCTCCTCCTCAGTGCTGTTGGGTGAAAATGCTCTACTTTACTGCAAGAGTCAAAACCAGACACCAAGGATCTGTTCAGAATTTCCCCCCACCCAGTTTTTCATGGAAAATATGTTTCTTCTCTTTTTAAATTTTTTGGTGCTGAATTTTTTTTCATGGAATAAAAACCCCTAACAACCTACTAGTTTTAGTTAAAAATACACAAAACCTAAAGAGCACCGGTGAGTCAATTTGATAAGACATACACTTGTTGTTGTTGTCGCTAATAGAAGTATTCATCAATCTAAACTCAATTTTAGAGGTTAAAGGGAAAATACCAAGTTACCTTTCAGAACATCCTTATAACTCAGAGCACCTGACTCCCCAAGAAGAGAGGAGACTGTGTTAATTTCATTAACTTTTGATTCAAGGGGTTATTTGAGTGTTATTAAAACAGTGGCTTCCCTGTTTTACCTGTTAGTGGTGGGATTCATTGCACCTTAAATGACAGAAGACCAAGGTATATGTCTACTGATGCACAATATGTGCTCCTAATGAAAAGCATTACTACAAGTTTGTAGCCAAATAAGATAGAATCGTGGCTGTCTTTGTGCTGATGATGTTGAAACCTGCAGGATTATAACACCAAAACTTGCTTTTGATCTTTCCCCTGGAAACTAGATAGAAAATGCTACAGAAAGAGCAGATGCACAGAATGGCTAGGTACTAGAGTTTGCACAAATTTTACCATTTGGTTTCTTTATTACTGGTAGTATTAGGCTTGGCTTTTAAACTCTTTGGTGCTGTGTACTAGTATCTGAATGGTTCTAAGAAAAATCTGTGAAACACAATCAAATTTTAAGGTACATGGCTACAGCTTGATTTTTTGTTGTTGTTGGAGGTGGTTTTAGAGTTATTTGTATTTGCTGTAGCCAAGAACCCAGCAAATTCTCAGAATAAACTGCATGGACCTCACTACACCAAACTGCCTGTGGCTTAAGCAAAGTGTTACAGTCTTTCACTGGCAACCATAGCTGCCAGAAAATGATGATACACTGCCAGTATAATGTGCAGATGTTAGTAATCATGAATTCAGTGTTGGGCATAAAGGAATGTGGAGAGAGGATTGCCAGAGACTGGCCAGCCACATTGCACGTGGCCAAAATTTTTCATTGAGTTCACATGTGCGCTGCAATACTGTTCATGCACCTTCTGTCCAGATATATTTGAACACACGAGGGAGCAACTTCCTAATCAGCTGTTACCTGATGCCCATCTGCTATCCCAAATTACATGTCCTCTGTAACATTTACCAATATTTGCTTGTGGCTCGTTACTTTTACTGTGTGCAGGATATGCTGTTTTGTAAAATAATAGACACCTGTTAAAGCTGGTATTCATATCAACTCACCTTAGGTTTCTGAAAGCGCGGTGCAGTATCTAGACTGCGATACTGGTTCCCACTACAGCCAAATGAAAGCTAGGAATCTCTAAAGTGAGTCTCAACCTTTTGTGAGACTGATCTAGAATGCCAATAGTGAACTCTTCTGAAAGCAATTTTCTGTTTTCTCTGAGTACAGAGAGGACCAAATATCACTGCTTTAGGAGCTGAAGTTAGATGATACTAACCCACAAGAAAGATTAATATCAATCTGACTAAATGTAATTGCCTATAAGCTCAGTCTCTTTTTACAGTCTTTCAGGAGAAATATGTGCAATGTATCTCATTTTACAGTTAAATGTCTAAAACAAGTGAGCTAGATGACATACTAGAGCTATTCCTTCTTCTGTATTGACTATAGTCAGGTACATCAAGCGAATACCACATTGTTGAGATGTGTCTCACTTTTACAGAAGGTTTAATAATGATAACTTTGTGTAAAGACCTCTTACCAGTTAGGCTTCTGTTCTGTGAATACAACTGCTTTTCTCTGTGCTGGGCAGATATTACATGAAGAAATACTCTTAACATGTAAATACTTATTCCCTAAACTTCTGTTATAGCATTTAAGACTGGACTTCCAGATCTCATAGCCTGAAATACACTGAAAATTCCTATTGATTTAAATCAAGTTAGCAAAGGAATATATGTTAACAGAGCATCGTGTGGGGTTTTTTTTTGTCTTTTCCAAAAGAAGAAATACATATTGTAATCAAGGTTATTCGCACCTTAAATGTATGAATACCAAGGTTTAAGTCTCCTGGTAGAGTGTAACTTCTTTGTGTTTCCATAACAGTGCACCATTACTTTGAGCTCATGAAAGGAAGCAGGAACAGGAATAAGATCAGAAAGGGACAGAAGCTACAAGTAGGTAAGGGTGTCTGTTAGCTTATTTGTTGTTGGGTTTTGTTGGTTATTTTCCAAGAAACATCATCTAAATTTAAGGCAGCAAACTCATATTTTGTCTCTCAGTCTAGCTGACTAATTTCTAGAAGTGGTCAGCACTTGGGAATTGGCAACCAAAGTCAATGTTTCATAAGTAATTCTATCAAAAGAAATCAACGACTATTTGTTCTTGTGAAAAAAAGCATTTTTTTCTTGAACAAGTCAAATGTGAATTTCTTGCACATCCCCTTTGCATGTATCCTGCAAAGGATATGAACTTTTACACCCCACCAGCTAAATCACATGGCTATGTGGCTCAACTTACTGCATCTCTTCCTTTTAGCCCTCAAAATCATCAGGGAAAACCCCAGGGTGTGCCAACAGAGCTGTAATAAATCAGTGAAAGATTCTTACTTGCTGTAAAGGACATTGAATAAGGTACTATATTAACTCATGTACCAAAAATTACGAAATTTTCAGAGACTGGTACATGCTTGCTTTTAAACTCATTGGGATAACATATTTGCTACTTAGACTGACTGAAAGTAAAATAAAATTACAACATTTCTCTCCCTCTCCCATGTCTTTCTCTCTAAGCTTACCTCCCCCAAAAGTCAAAATTGAATGAAATGAAGGGAAACTTTCTGTAGCCCAAGCATTAAGGGGGATAAAAGCAAATATGTCTGTCAGCCTGGCGAGTAATAGCAGCTGCACTAGAGATAGTTGACCACCAAATGGTATCCTAGCAACCTACAGTAGCATCGTTATACATAGTGCTATCAAGCCAAATTTATCCTTTTCAATATCTTAGCTTCAAGAGATCAGGCATGAATACAGAGCAAAGGATGAAAATGGTGCCTATGAGAAAGACAACATGGGGTTATAATTTAAGCAGAGGTTATATAGAATGTCTGTGTAAAATGAATAAAGAACATCACATTTTTGTGACAAGGAAAGATACCTACCTGTGATAAGGCACTCTCAGACAATTATGAATCAATTTGCTTTCAAATACTAGCCCCATGTATATTTTAGCTTGGGATAAAATTTGTAATATGTCTTCTCTTTAATTCCATTTAAATGTTTCCATTTAACTGGGGGAGGGTGAGGGGAAATAATTTTTAATTACTCAAACTTCCTAAATCTTAAAAAAACTCTCTAGGCAAATCCACCTATAAATTGTGACTTTTGAAAACAATTATATCTTTCATTGTTTCCAGTATTAAATTGGATAATCACAGTTCTGTTAATAAATTCTCAAAATTGAGCTGTTCCCTCTTTTAATACCATAAATTGCTTCTATTCTTCTGTTATATTTAGAGCCATTGATCCTACAATGTCCACATAATTTATCAATGTGCATAATGATCATGACTGTAAATAGCTTTGTCAAAGAGAGGGAAACAGAACCTATGTGCAGATTAATTACAGGATGTATCCTTTCTTCAGTTTTGAGCACATATTTGAAAAACTCGCTAAGCATTTGGACCGCACCAACCAGAAAGGCTGGACTCTCCTGTCCAGAGTAAATCAGCATGGTTTCACCAGTCCTAGTTGAAATGAGGACATCTTGACCTCAGCTAGGGGTTTGGTTGAATACAATAAAACTACCAGTAATGAAAACAGAGTTAAAGGCAGGTAGGATAGCATATTTTAGTAAAAGTTACTTCTGCAAACACGACCTCAAGCAGATGTAATACTCTCTCCCTTCAGTAGCAGATGTACTGCCAAGTAAGCAGTATGTTGCAAATATCAAGACAGTGTGCAAAGCTACTGATCACTCATCATTTTTAACTTGTAGTCCAAACGTTATCCTTGCAGAGGATACACACCACAGGGAATGGATTTACAAATCTCTGTTTTATGATATAATAAGCATTTTTGTATGCACCAGAAAATGTGTGTGAAAAATATTTCCACATGACACCCTGCAGTAGAGGGCTCTTTGGAGACTTAAGTGTGGGGAAAAAAAATAAATTAAATTATGCATTTTTAAAATGGCATAATTGAAACAAAATTTTAATCCAACATTCAGTCTGTCTCTTAAATTGTTTTTCTACTTCCTTTCAATGATCAGTTTTGGAACATGCTATTTAGCTTCCCATCTTTTGTTATTCATGCAGATGACAGCAATCCCCTCTCTTCTCCAAATATTCTGTCAATCTCTATTACCCAGTGGTAGTACTTCTTCATCACATCAGTTGATATCTTCTTCAGCTTCCAAAGAAAGAGTCTGCCCATAGGCATATTTTAATCTAATAGTATAATTTATCCTACTCTATGCAGTTCCAAGTTTGCCTTCTACTCTATCTCCAAATGCCTGTGCATTCATGTAGCCAATCACAGGGTAAAAAATTATAATCACCCAAACAACAGGCACATTGGCTTCTTGTAATTTGGCTGCCACTATGCAAACTGTATGTTTCTGATTAGTGTTCCCTGAGCAATATATCAAAAGAACACTGGACAAGAAAGAGCCTGGGAGCTGACAGGAGAGCTGCTCTCTGTTAGTCTGCAGCCACATTAACTGAGATCTGTAACATATGTGCTGAATATTTGACTGTGAAACAAATACCTCTTCAGTAGCTTAGGCTATATCAGCAGAACAACAGGCCAGACCTATTTAAAAATGTCTTAGATATAGTCAATAAGGCAAGTAATAACTTGCTGCATATACATGAATACATATCAAGATATATTAAAAGTTTCTATAGTCTACCAAAGCAAATCTGCATCTCAAAAGGTTGTGTGGATTTTCAGTGCATGGAATTTCTGCTCTACTTTATTTTGTTAGTCAGATCTTTGTTAAGAGAGAAGCTAAGAACACAATAATCCTGTTCACAAGAAAGAGAATACCATCATCAGTAAGAAGATAAAGCAGCCCTCAGTTTTACATTCTTCTTGACAAAATATCAGAGGAAACAGATAAGTCTTTGGAACCACGGAACAATACAAATGCAGAGCAATTAAACAGAATTCATAGAAAGGAATTAGAGAAAGCCTCTGAGTTTTTTTGTAATACTAAAGTAATATTCCAAGGACATTAACAACTTGGCAGCTAAGTGAGCAGAGATACTTCAGAGAAATCATATCCAAAAAATTCTGGAGCAACTCACACTGGTTGATTAGTTTAGAAATTTATGAAGGCATTATATGACTTGGTATTTTTATAATAGTAAAAACTGGGTTTAGTGATTTGGGTGGTCATTTCTACATCTAGAATTCTGTGTTCACCTAGAACAGGGGGAATTAGAAGTACAAGTAAAATTCCTATAAGAATTTGGTGCCAATTCTTAGGCATTTTAAGATTGAGAATTTTTAGGGTGGAAAGAGAAGCACATCTCCTTCCAGCCTGTTTTCTTAATATATATCAAACATCAGGAAAGGTCTGCATTTTATAAATCAGACACAGTAAAGCAAATGTCCAATCTTTTGTTGGCAGAATGCAAGAAGAAAAGAAAAAAAAAAAAGCAAGAAAAGAAAAAAAAAACAAGAAAAGGAAAAAAAAAAGAAAAATCCAAGACAAATACAATTTTAGCTACACTTCTTGTTTGCTTGGCAGACGAAGTTCCACCCATTGACAGGCAGGCCTTCTGCCATCTGTGTTAAGTGGGTGCATTGCAAGCACCTGGAGCTACAAGGAATACTTTCCTTTTTAATTCTTTCTTGTAAAACAGATGGGAAAAAGCACAGCTCGTCGTGTTATGCTGTGTTTAAATATGCGAAGACCATCATTTAGTCTCACTGTTGCCTTTCAGCCTGACACCTATATATTTGGACTCCCAGGTTTTAATCAGCAGAAGCATGTCAGTGTTCAGAAGACCGTTGTTGTAAGCTAATAGCAAAGAACTGGAAAGAGGCCACAAGTGACCTATTGCTTATGCAATGTCAGTATACTGATTAGAGGAGATTATAGATTTCTGAATGCAGAGCTCTAGTTAATGTGCATTTTAAAAGCAATGGAAAAAAAACGTTATCTCTAAGCCCTATGAAGGTATGGGACAAATGGGAGGATTCACAGATGCACAAATTCAAATGTCAAAAATATGGAAACTTATAACCTTGCAAAGATGTTTCTTATACATATGGCTATAAGATTTCTCCTAAAAATCCCCACAGCAAACAAAATTTTATAAGGCCCCATTTTCCCAAAGGCTCAAAGGAGAACAAAGTACCTTTCAAGTGAAATTAGGAACCATAAACCAAAAAAAGCAATCTGGGAAAATTCTGCCCAACACACTGAAGCACTTGAGATTCTGTAGGGGTCTAGAAGTTTCTGGACAAACATTCCTAATTCAGATAACTGTGTGTGTATGCAACAGATTAAATGTTTCTTCTGAAATAACAGCAATCAGTTTGCGACATTAAACAGAGGCAAAATAAATAGATGTGCTCAAATCAGAGTAGGAATATTGCATCTCAGCCTTTTGAAAAGTAGGCTATAGATGTGATCTAGAAATACTTCAAGGAAGAAGTAGCCCAGATTTCAAATGATGGGTAGAATGTTCAACTGAGAGGAGAGCAGGCAGTTTTCTTTTTCCTAGCTAATTCTATCCCTGCTATCGACTAACCATCTAAAGTAAAATGCAGAAGGAACACTGTACAACAGTCATGATGGCTAAGGTGCAACACTGAGATGCAATACCTGTACATTTTAAATCTCAGCAGTCTGAGGACAAACTAAAGCACAGTTCACCTGGATAATTACTCTACCAGTAAGTAGTCATGCAAAAGGTACCATGGCACAGGAAGAGGCTTCAGGCCTTCAATTCTAGCATCACAGAGGTACTTCACTGCATCTCTGAGGCAATATTTTGCATTCATGCAACAAAGAGTATCAGACATAGCCCACTATTTGGCATTTGCTATTGTCTTGATTAAGTACCCCGTAAACTGGCTATTTTAAATTCCATTGTGGGAATTCCTCCTATTTTAACCACATTGTGCTTTTCACTCCTGAAGTTGAGCATGCAAACTTTATTGGTCACAGCACTAAACACTGTAGTATTTGAGTCATTGGTTGTTTTTACATCACTGACATGAAGACTAGACTTCCCAACCTAAAGCAAATTTTCTTCTTTTTCATTTTAGTTTTTCCACTCAATGTTCACTCATTTCTTCACTGAGGTGAATAAACTGTGTTCTCTAAATCTCAGTTGGATCTCCAGCCTTTTGAGTAGTCCAAGTATGTACATGAGTAGTGTAAAGACAACCCTAAAAGTTATCTTATTAATGTAGAAGACAGAGTCAAATTGCTCCTTCTTGTATATGAATTAATCTTTTTGTTTTAGGATTTTATTATTAGCTTTGACTGCAGGAATTAGTCTGAAGTCTTGATCAACTGATGCTCTCCTTACATCTGGCTGCATTATGCTGTATTTTGCTGAATTGCAGCCATTACAGCAAACAGTTTTGATCCTGCTGTAATACTCCCCTGTACTGTTTGCTATTTATCTTTAAGCAATTTTTTGCACCTCTGCATGCTTCATCACCCTAAGGCTTTATAGTTCATATTAACACATACCTATCTGTGATCTGAAAACTACTCATAAAGCACGGTGTTCTGTAGAACTGTTCCTCCTTCTTAATAGAGATTATTTAAACATTAGTTGTGAAGAGTATGTTATATAGATCCTAAGAAATTTTAATGAGGCCTGTATGTAGCCAAAACCAAACCAAAACCAAAACCAACCAATCAACCAAACCAAATCAAATCAAACAAGCAAACAATAAAGAAGAAGAAAAAAAAAAGTGAGGATGACTGCAACAGGACATGGATTAAGATATGTCAATAATGCCAGTTAAACGCAGTTGGTGGTTTTTTTGATTCATTCCAAGTTTGATGGACAATATTTGACATTCATTCAGGATAATCCATCTACAATACTTACCATAAACCTCTTTTCTTCTAGCTATCCCAACTCTTTTTTATTTTCTTTTGCCTAAAATATCCAAATGAAAACCCTTTATACTGCTTATAATCTACTAGTGATCAAAAGCTGCTGAGTGAAATACCCTGATATGACTTCAAAATCATTATTTCCCAAGAAGCCAAGATAACAGGCTGGACAGATGATGCAAATGTGTCTTCTTCTGGATTATCTTCCTACCCAATTTTCTGGATTTAAAGATAAACGCAGCAGCAATCAAAATTTAGGAAGAACTATAAAATCAATATGAAACACTTCCCACTCCTTCTATTCAGCTTTCCTACTACTGAAAAATAAAATAAAATAAAATAAAATAGGAATATCTTTTCAGCTTTCCTTCAGAATCTCTAGGAAGTAGATGGGGATTCTTTTCTTTTTATTTTTGTAAGCAAAAGTTAAGATTTCTGTGGAATAAATATGTGGGGATTGGTCTGTAACAATTGGGATGTTAAAAGACGTTGAATTTTTTTTCTCAAGAAATAAGAAATTCAGTTACATCTGAGAAATTTAGTCTGTTTCTTGACTTCTGTTTTAAGTTTTTTAAAGTATTTTGTTCAAAGTATTGCAGCTTGTGGTTGGTAAATATATAAACTACATATCATGGATGATGCATAGATCAAATAAGATATTATTGCTAAATGAACAAAGTCTATTTTTGTAGAAGTAGACTAATTGATAATTATGACATAATTTTAAAGCGATATTTACAATATATGTGTAGGAACATATGAAACCATTAAGCAATCGAACCGTCAGATCTTGAGTTAATTAATAAAAACAAGTATCGCAGTCATTCACTAAAGGGATTTATATTTTTCAGATTGTTGAATTCAGCTTTTGAGAGGTTATTACATAATCACATGGTCATGAAAGAAGAATTTAATAAAAACCAGCAGAGGATAGCTGATGTGAAGACAAATCATGTCTTTAAATCAACAGTTTCAGAAGTTTTATATCCCATCTCTCTTTAAGCAGTTAAGAAAAACTGATATTCAGTATTCTTTCTGCGCAAAGAAAAGAGGTTAACACTTATGAATTATGACTCATTAAGATTTATATATTCATTCCACAAAAGTAGGCTTACTGAATCACCACTTCACCCACCTGAATTGCACGTACCATTTGCTTGGAAGGAAACTGAATTTATAAACACATAATGTTGCAGTGTGCATACTAAGGGTTAAAACCTTCTGGTGGCTGAGTGGCAGTGAAAGGCAAGTAACAAGTTTGAAAGTAGATTTTCTCAAAGGAATAATTTCCTCTCCAAAAATTGAACTTGAAATAACAGTAGCAAGAAGATTTTAGAAAGTTTTATGTCATTTTATATTTTTCCTGTTTCTTAAGGATAGTGTGTTCCCATTTATCGATATTATTGTTCATATTATTATTATCATTATCATCATCATTAGGGTTAGTGGCCATTAGGGTTAGTGTTAGGGTTAGCCTTTAGGGTTCGGGTAAATGTTAGGGTAAGGGTTTGGGTTAGGGTTAGGATTAGAGGTAAGCCATTAGGGTTAGGGTTAGGGTTAGGGTTTGGGTTAGGGTTAGTGTTAGGGCAGGGGTTTGGGTTAGTGAAAGGGTAAGGGTTTGGGTTAGGGTTAGGATTAGGTTTAGGGTTAGGGCTAGGTTTAGGTTTAGGGCCAGGATAGGGTTAGGGTTAGCGCTGGGGTTTAGGGTTATGGCTATGGTTATGGTTAGGGTTTCTGTTTTTTTCTATAATCATACGTTTATATTATTATTTTTTTACTCCATCATCATTCAGATGTTTTAATGATTTCAAATAAACTAACTCTATTTTCTTACAAGGCATAATGAAAATGAGAGAAAAACTACAACTCTTCAGAAATGTTAGGCAATAAATTAAAATGGGTTATCTAAATATTTTACCTTGGTGACTACAATGGTAAGACAAAGGATCTTTAAAATCTGTTATAAAAGCTACAGCTTTTCCAGTCAGCAATGGATCATTGACCATTGTGCATAACAGTTTACACTGGAAGGGCTTGAGTTTGAACAGGTCTGTTCTGGGATGGGTTACTCAGATTCAAGGGGTCTGAGAGGCTGGCTCTTCTAACAGCAGAAAGCAACATTTACGAAGGGTGAATCTTCAGATACAGTCAGAAGCTGATGTGTCACTTGACTTGTGGCACAGGTGTAGAATTGAAATGATATATTGTTAATAAAACAAACAAGAAAGCAAACAAACAAAACAAAGCACATGACACAAGCACCTCTGATAATAAAAAAGCTTTTCACTACAATTTTCTTCAATAATTAACATGAATTTTAGGCACTGCTCACTCCTGATTAGATTAACTGGAATTCAAGCCTCCAATTTTCATAATAATTTCAAAGTTTCAGAGTTTGATTTAATTTCACATTTAAATAAAAATTAAACTTAGCAAAATTTATATGATTAAACATAATGGAAGTGGTGAATGTAGATAGTTTAGCCACATAATGTTCTGTAACTGTTTCTCTACTTAAATAAATATTCTTTTACATATACTAGTAATCAGTTTTCATCCAAGATGTGGAAAATGAATTCTTGGTCATAATTTGAACATGGGTTTCTTGTATCCTGAGATTTTGGTTATTCACTTATATATTTTTCCTTTCCTTCTGATCTAAGACATATTTCATCTTATGTTAAATTTATAAAGATTGCTGTGGTTTGGAGGAAAACCCTTCCTAATGAAAACGATCATTCTGAAAATGGAGATCAGTTACAAGCCTTAATTACTGAGAAAGTCTTCATTTTAAATACTGAGGCCAAGATACTTCCTAAAGTATGAACATGAGATGTCAAATTTAAACAGAGGACTGTAGGAGGCAGCTATTTTGGAACTGATTGCTGGTCAAAGTCTGATGGTAATCAGGTGACTGTGAAAAAACCTCAAGTGGACTTCTTAAAAATAAAGCTGGTTTATTATAACCTGAAATTCTTCTTGATTGTGTGTGGATTTTCTTTTGCAATCCACTTCCTACACAAAATTCTGCTACAGAATGTAATCCCTCTTAGTGACAATATCCCTTTCAATACCTCAACCAAGATAAAGAATTTGAGTGTTCAAACTGCCTAGAAAACAAACTAAGATAGTCATACTATTTATTGCATTTGGAAATCTATCTCTGGCTTTCATAATAGGCATTTGGTGTCTAATTGCTGTTGATTATCTGATCAATATTTAGAAAATTAATCTTTTTTTTCAACTTTTTTTTTGCAATAAATGGACCGAGAATTCCTCTAGGTGAAACAGTAATCTCACTGTTTTCATATCAGATAAATACAAGGATATATGGGCTGTAATTCTCTTTGGCAAAGGAGTGAATTGAGTATATGTATTTACATAATTTAAAATAAAATAAAAAAGGATATTTTGTCTTCATCCATTCTTTTACTGTTTGCATTAAACAACCACAAACAAACAAAACCACAAACCAAAAAGCCAAAACGAACAAAAAAAATGCAACAACTGCATTTTAAGGGAATGAGGGTCATCTTAATTCAATATGGATATATTCACAGAAAGCCTAGCAGATCAAATTATCTTATATGCTATGACATAGAGGAGGAGAAATGTGAATATGTCTTTTTACCCCTTTCCCTCCATATGATATCTAAATTCTTGATGTTATTGCCACAGCAATAATTGAAAGTCACAATAAATTGATGTGATTTCTGTTTTATTCTTGGATCACAAAGTTGCAGAACCTGTCCAGTTTAGACAAATCATTAATACATTCTTAAACCTCTTGATGAATAAGAACTGAAAAGGAATTTATATCTTCAATGAGCCAGTGAAAAGACACTTGATATAAAATTGGACACATGCTCTTCCTCCTAAAGTTTTCTTATTTTTGGAATAACTATTTTACAAAGATATTTTTCTCTTAGATATATGTGCATTTATTGAGATGAAAAGAGTAAAATTTGCATGGATTCATATGATAGCACTTTTTGCTTAATTCACACTGTACAAACATCCAAGGAGGAGTCAAATTATTCATATTTCTTAGTAGCAGTAATTAGGTGTATTGTCTGCTTAATGCAAACATACTTAACGGCTTGAACTGGAAAGAAATAGCCAAATGTTAATCAGTTCTCAGTCTATCTAGTGTTGAATTCCTCTTTTCTTTATACAATACAAGAGGTTAAAGAAAAGCCATACTTTTACTAAGGAAACTGCCTATTAAAACATTATGCAAACATCTTTTATTTAGACTCTTTTTTTCCTTCATTCTCAATAATAGGATCATCCCTCTTCCTCCAAGAAGCTGACATGTCTTCAAACACAGCAAATTTACTTTTTCCAGCTTTTTCATTCTTATCCCTTTTTTGGAAAAACTAACTTTTTCATAGAAGAGTTAGAAGCCAAATATTTTCACTAGGTAATAAAGTTGCCTATATTACCCTCAGATTAAAAATCACAGAGGTGAAAGCTGGCAAACATGAAAAGTTTTTTTAGACCTCATTATTCATGTAATAAATAAAATGGATCCATACTTTCCCTTGCTCACAACTTCTGGGCTTGGAAATATGGGTAGAGTTTGATTCTGCTGTATAGCATTTTCCACATTTATTTGAAAAGTATAATGGAGTCAATGTTGTTTCCCATGCCACATAAGCCACAGATCTTCAGCAACATGGAAAAGCTAGGAAGATGTAATCACCAGTTGTCTTAAAGATGCTCATTTGCTCCACATAACCCTGCATTGTGTTAAGCAAAATTATGTGCTCTACTTTCACCTTAAGTTTACTTACTGGAAATATGGTCCTGGATTCTGGTTTTATGTCCAGCAGCTCTGCTGTAAGAAGTTATGAGCCATCATGGCTACAAATACATCTGGTTTTGGCTGGAATAGAGTTAATTTTCTTCACAGGAGCTGGTATGGGACTATGTTTTGGATTTGTGCTGGAAACAGTATTGATAACACAGGGATGTTTTTGTAACTGTTGAGCAGTGCTTGCACAGTGTCAAGACCTTTTCTGCGTCTCACAGTGAGGAGGTTGGGGGTGCACAAGAAGCTGGGAGGGGACACAGCTGGAACAGCTGACCCTAACTGAACAAAGGGATGTCCCAGACCATATAGCATCGTGCTCAGCATATAAAGCTGGGGGAAGAAGAAGGAAGGGAGAGATGTTCAGTCACCATTACATGTGCGGGAGAGATGTTCAGATTGCATGGCATGTGCTAGAGCCCTGCTTTCCTGGAGATGGCTGAACACCTGTTTGTCCACAGGAAGCGGTCAATGAATTCCTTGTTTAGCTTTGCTTGCATGTGTGGTTTTTATTTTACCTACTAAATTGTCTTTATCTCAACCCACAGGTTTTCTCGCTTTTACCCTTCCTAGTTGCTACTTCATTCCACTGGTGGGGTGGAAGTGAGTGAGTGAGTGAGTGAGTGATCCTGGAGATGGCTGAACACCTGTTTGTCCACAGGAAGCGGTCAATGAATTCCTTGTTTAGCTTTGCTTGCATGTGTGGTTTTTATTTTACCTACTAAATTGTCTTTATCTCAACCCACAGGTTTTCTCGCTTTTACCCTTCCTAGTTGCTACTTCATTCCACTGGTGGGGTGGAAGTGAGTGAGTGAGTGAGTGAGTGAGTGAGTGAGTGAGTGAGTGAGTGAGTTAGTAGTGGCGTGGAGTTTAGATGCTGACTGTGTTTAATCCATGACAATAGCTCTTACAAATTACTTTTGTACCAGTACACTAAAGACACCAGTGTTGTTCTATACTAGCTGAAACTCCTATTATTTATTATTTTGGATAGACATGTAATATAACTGAACATAAGCACTGGCTGTTCCCAGTTGCCAGACGCATCCCTCATTGGCTCCAGAATATGACTATCCATGTAGCATATAGTCATTATTTGTCTCCATCTCAGGTACCTGTCTAAAGTACAAATTGAATAAAGATTGGGATACAGCTGAGTCACATTTTAGCAATTTGGGAACTGTATTTAGTGTTCTGGACATGCACTTTGACCATTACAATCCTAAATTAAGGACAAACTGTCATTCCCAGCTCTTGCCAATCTTTGTAATTCAAAAGTAACTCGAGATCTGGTCTTTAAGTCAAGAAGATAAATTCAACATCTTTTGTTTCCTTCAAATTAAACTCTAATAATTACTGCAAGTAATTCAGGGACAGTCTGTCATACTGATCACACAGCTTTGTAAAACTATTTTGCACTGACTGCAACACACTGACTGTAGTTTTTTATTTGTGAATGTCTTGGGTTTTAGAACTAATTATAAACAATAAACAGAAAAAAAAAAAGAGAAAAATAAAATTTTGAGCAGTAACACCAGAGAAAGATTGAACATATGCAAAATCAGTACAAGAACACACCAGTGGTTTAACTAATATATACATGCAACATGCTGAAAATAAAGTACATCTGCCAAGAAAGCTTGGTTCCTACTGAACTAAGGAAATATTTTCTGGCACCTCTTACATTTAAATACTGTTCCTTAACTAAACTCAGTATTATATTAGCAAAATATTGCAGTCTCCAAGGATTATCCTATTGAATTCTTCCTAGAACAATCCCCAAAACTCAATAGCCTAGTTTAGTTTTAGGCAGCTAATTAAAACAATTAATTTAGCAGTGTGCATTCCTTCTACACCCAGTGGAGACAGCAAGGAGATCATGGTGAGTGGAATAACCTCTGCAAAGGATATATTTTCTTTCTCCATTAACAATACTGAGCATAGATAAAGAACATTCATTTCTTAAACAATAATTTTAGATGCTGAATGTTATTCATGTTGCTATCACACAGGAAGTAAGCACAGGGAATAAAGTAACAGGCATGGTACAAAGAGCCACTCTCATCAGATAGTCCTTAGACCATACAATTTTACTTGTTCTATTTTTCTTTTCAATAATTTTTATTAAAAGCACATTTTTCCTATCTACTGAGAAATCTTCCCAATTACATGTCCAAACTGAACAGACAGTTAAAATCTAAAGAAAAAATTATTAGAAACATGTTACACTTAGTTTGGTGACATCAAGTCTAAAGAAATAAATAAAAACCCTTCACAGGTTCTAGCCAACCTAACTAAATATTTTATTGATGTTCAGGGTGTTTTTATCACTGCTGAGCTTTCTGTTGGCTAAACAGAGTGATTAAGTAAATCTCTTATTGTAAAGACATAGTCAGTGACTTTATTGCTATATATAAGAATAATTTCCAACTTTTCCCTAGGATTTATTAATGATAAACTCACAAGTTTTTCCTTCCAAAAACATATTAAGAATTGAACACTATTAGCCAAGACTCAGTGTTCTATTATACAATAATAACTTAATATGGATTGAGCTATATCCAATCTATGTTATATGACTCAGAAGCTCTTGCTACTTAACTATATGGAGATATTTTGATCAGAAAAATTCAGAAAAATCTTGTCTAGATTCATGGCTCAGGCAGATATTTCTTAACTACTAGAAAATGAAGAGATCATAGTAGCAAGGCTTTTTCTCTGTGTAGTGTATAATTAGGGTCCTTACTTAAGAGGCCAAAACCCAACCCATTAGGTCCAATTCTGACACAGTAGATGTGAATTTATGCTTTTAAGGCATAACATCTAAATGACAGCTTAAAAACTGCCCTGAGTAAAAGACTTTCCAATATTCTTTTGAATTCCCACTTCCTTCCCGAAACTGGAACATTATTTAGTCAAGAACATTGGATCATTGAATCACAAGTCCAGCCAGCAAAATGGATCCTGGCTCTGTAGCCCAACTTGTCCACATTTAGCTGACAGCAAGTATCTCAGGTTTGTACCTGTATTTGGCTGTGTCTATTTTTCTGAACAGCATGGTCCAATATTAGCGGGCCCCTAGAGCAAAACAGTCACACAAACAATAAATATTTCAGTGGAATTTACATCAGGCAGGACATTGTCTAGTGGCATGGACCATATATTAATGAGCTACTCTCTAGTAGCCCATCTTTCAGTCCAATTTGACGCCAAAATTTTAATTCTTGGACCTAAAACAACTGCACAATGCACCCTAATGTGTGGAAAGTGGGAAAGTTAAAAAACATTCCTGATCTGAAATAAAATACCAGTGCAGAGAATATTTGTGTTTTCATAATATACAATGCATTAAAAAAAAATAGAAAAGCAATCCAAGGAACAAATACCATGATCCTTTTCCAAGACTTAGTAGAGAAAGCTGCTTCAGGCTCTAAATCTACTTCACAGAGATTTTCATCTGCAGCCCTGAGAGAGATGCACGCATACATATAGACCAGTATGCCCTATTATTTAACAGATTGCTAAATATATAGGCTCTGCATACATTATGCTGCAGAGGGCTTGTGGAACTTAGGTGTCTAACTAGCTTTGAATTGTAGATCTTGATCCAGATATCCAATTTTTGGGTTTTGAATAGCTGGATATCTTAACTCCTTAGTCAAATATCTACTTTAACATGACACCTTATCTGTAAGAATGACACATAAGGTCAGATCTCTGCAGACTACCCCACTGAATTTCAGTCAGAGAGTTTTACAGGACCAGATCTCTGATGACTAATAGGAAGGCGCAATCAGTTAAAAATTATAGACTTTTCTATGCATAGAGTCCCTGAAAAAATTATACCGAGGCCTTATTGAAAAGCAGTATCCTACCACACATGTTGCTGTGAAAGCAGTTCCAGATAAAACACATTTATGTAATATAGCCTACAGGTCACAGCAGTATTGAAAATGAACAGAGACTATTAGTTGAGGTTTCTTGTTTTGTAAATTATTCATATTTCAATTTTAAGAGATTTTTTTTAATGTTATTGAAATCTCCCTGCCCTGGAGCAAGTTTCATAATACCGTAAGTTAATAAATTTGCCTGTCACCTTCATAGGGCCTGGGCTTAAATCTGACTTGGGTCATAAGTGAAATTAGCTTAATGATCTCAAATTAGTCCTTACTAGGCATTTGTCCATTTCACAAAACTAGTATTGTACGTAATTTGGCAGTAGAGTGCAATTGTAGAGTACTATTCTCTAAAGAACTAAGAAATGGAATAGAAGGGATATTGCAGAAAAGGTTTGCTCTTGGCAATGGTATTTGGATCAAGCCAATGCAAATGATTTCTTACTTTCACGAGAACCATTATTCAGCGAATTAGTTAACATCATTTAGTTGTCTAAATAAATGATTTATCGCTTTTTAACAGCTCAAATGACAGAAAAATAATGTTTTACAGTATCATGCCACTTTGGACACAGGCAGTCCTAGATGTCCTTTGATTCATCTTATTTACAGCAGTAGAGAAAAACTGCTGTAAGTACTGATTGTATGGGAAACCAACACTTTTTCGGTTGTTGTTTGTTTTGAAGTATGATGATAATTAGAACATGAAACACCAGGCAAGCCATAATTAGAGGTTCAAATGAAAACAACATCATCAACATCATTCAACTATACATAGTTAAATTCAATTAAATAATTTGCTGACTTTTATGTGACCAGTTTTATCTAGCATCATAATGAAAAAGGAAAAAGAAAAAAAAATAAGTAGAAAAGTTGTCAAATAAATTAGTTGGTGTAAATTGTTCCATTAGTTGTGCTAATAAAGCTAAGAATGTGGTAAATGTCCAATTTTGCATTTCTTATATATTAGAGACTATGAGTCACTAAAATTCTCCTGACTTAAATGTAATCAAGGGGGGAGGTGGAAGTAGCATTTCTGCTTACATAGGCAAATGGACAGTCTTAATTGAACTGAACATTTTTAGGATAATAGTCTAGTTGTTCAGCAGTTCCACAAAAGATGCTTCAATAAAATTTGTTCATTAGTAGTATAAGAAATACAAGATAGCAAAGGAATAGAAAATAATAACTGGCCTGAAAACTGCTTTGAAAAAGGCATCCTGTCTTCTTTAATACCTAACACAACTTATTCATGTTGCTCTATAAAAAGTATTGATCAAGATCAATCTCTTCAGATTCATATGTAAGTGAAACTGTAAGGTTTGCTTCACAACTGCACACAGTGACAGGGAACATCATTGCCTTGGCACTGTGTTTTTTATGCCAGTCTGACTCTGCAGTAGCCCTCAGCATCAAGTTTTCCTGCCTATGCTCTGCTCCTGTATCCATGGTGGGCTGACCTTGGTTGGCCACTGGTTATCCTGAGAAGGCTGTCTTCATAGGGGAGGTGCCTCAGTCCTCTTAGCAAGTTCATAGCCCTCCTCTGGACTTGCTCCAACAGTTCCAGCCCCCCCTGCCCTTTTTCCTTAGGTTTTGTTGCTGAGTGACATCACATGGTATGGAATACCTCTTCAGTCAGTTTATGTCAGCTGTCCTGGTCCCCTCCCAGGAACTTGCTCACCTACTGGTGGGGGCACAGAATGTTGAGAGAGAGCACTGATGCTGTGCCTGCACTGCTCGGCAGTAGCCAAAACACTGGTGTGTTACCAATACCTTTCTAGCTACCAATTCAAAGCACAGCACTGTGAGGGCTACTATGGGGAACATTAATTTCATCTCTGACAGACCCAATATCATACCACAAAGATGAGTCCTGGTAGATTTCCACAGAAACATCTATGTGTTCACATGCACAATATAAAAAGATAACTACTTGAATAAGGAAATATTCCCTCAATCAGGATTTAGACTATTAAATATTTCAAAATCACAGTCTTGCCCTTTGTGTGACTAAAGAGTGTTTTGTTTAGTTTTTAATATTTTGGTTTATTAAACTTGTAAGTGGAAAAAAACAAACAACCCACAACATAGTGGAATATGAAAAAGAAAGCACAAACACTGAATAATTAAGAAATCAATAAACAATTTTGCATTTCTTTTGTGTTCAAATGACCTTCCTGAATTAGAAGCTAAGACAGCGTATGCAATACGAAATCATTAGGTAGGTAATGTACCAAGTAAATTTCAGTAGGCTGGTGAGTTTTGATTTAACTATCTTAACGGCTTTGATAGGTTAACTCTAAAGATCATTGAATCAGTCAGACGTTAGTTCAGCAAAAGCCAAATAAAAGGCAGTGCTTAGAAAGTAATGCACATGCAGAGAAAGTACCAGAGTTGTGGGAGGTAGGTGGTAAGAGGATGCCCTGTAATGATTCTCCTTCTTTCCAAAATCTGTGATATAACCTCCTACTGCTGAAGACTAAGGTCAGGCAAAGCCTAAGGAAAGCCAACAATACTTTTTTTTTTTTTTATTAATAGAAATACCATCTAGTTCAAGGTTCATTTGAACAGCTAGAAAAATCCTGTGTGTCTGGGTCTGAGGAAAGCAGGAAGGAATACACCTTTGTCCTGCAGCAAGAACAGAACAGCCTCGCCAGGGTCTGAGAAGAGATCGAACACAGAGTTATCATGGAGGAGGATTGAAGGGGAGGTTATGGGTTCATTTTTTTGTGGCAAACCTCCAGTCTTTTTATCAGAGGTGTTTTACATGCATCAGTATGCTGAGGATGGGTAACTACACAACAGCTGGAAGCTGATATTTGTGACCAGGGTCAAAAATGTCTACCTCTACTGAAAGAATCTTCTCCTCTCACACCATCTACCTGAAGCAATCTTGTTAGGGTCACTCTGCAGAGCAGCTTTGCTGCCTCCTCACTTATGTATTCCAGCCCAAATCCAGCCCTCCTGTCTGTAGTTGGGCATAATATTAAAGATTCAGTTCAAGGACACAAAGGCTCTCTCAACTGCTGAGTACCTTTGGCATTGTGGGCACTCTTAGTTTCTCACAGAACAAACCCATGTCCCCCGGGGAATATAAATGAAATCACCCTAAATGTCTCACCACGTATGCAAAGTCTGTCATTCACTCTATGCATCACCTCTACAAATAACTCCGTGCTCCTCATACACAAAAATAATCTTTCTGAGGTGCTGGCAATAGATTTTTCTAAGATAAAGGAGAGCACTGAGAACCTGTGTTCACCCTTTATCTGCCCTCTTCGTGACTGTTGTGTTGATGAAGTCTACAAAGCAGTCTGAATTGAAAGTCGACTTGATAATTTATATCTTGCTCTCTTACCTATCATTATAGTTCATCATTATCTTCTAAAAGATTTTCCATTGCTTCTGAAACAAGTAAAGTCAGCATTCTCTCTCTCTCTATCTCTCTCTCTCACACTCTCTCTCTCTCCCCCTCCCTCCTTGGGAAGCAGTAGAGCTGTCAGTACACCAATCTAACCAGAATATGTTACACGCATTGAGGAGTTTGGAGAAAGAATTAAATGAACTTAGCTATATTTGATCAAATATAAGTTTATCTTTATGTTAGTTCAAATCATTAAGCAACAGAGCAATAAATGAATAAAATATAAAATATCACTAAAACCTGATTTTATATGAAATTAATAATGAAGATTATCAGGATTTCTAAGGATATTACCTTCATTATCAACTCCAGGAGTACTGAAGATTATCCTTTTCTTTTTTATTTTTCTTTTACAAGACAATCAAATATTTTTCACACATACAATGACTCAGAAAACAGAGGACAGGCAAAATGGGTTACCTACAGTGTACCTGTTCAGCCTAGGAGGTCTGACTACAAACGATGGCTGCAAGCTGCTCATTACTGAGAACTCCTTCATTGATTATATAATCAATTTCAATAGAGATTGATTGTATAAGTAGTATGCCCCCAAAGCTACATGCCATTTGCACCTTTTATTCAGTACCCCTTAAAATTAAAACAAATATTAATATAAGTCATAAATCAAGAACTCAGAAGTCAATAAGGATTTCCTACTCATTGCAGAGAAATAGCTAGAAGTCCCTAAAAAACTAACACAAATTCACTTGAGCTTAAAACACTAACATCATCTTGAAGCTTGCTTAAGAACTATTGTGAACTCATTTAAATTCAAGTTCAATGCTAGGATTGCTGATCTTACGTGAAAAGAAGTCCTTTTATTTTTATGTGTGCCTCAAAATATAAGAAGTTCAGCAACGTCTCAAAATCAGCTTGCGTGTAAATGAGAAAGTCTCAGTCATGCATCAGATGCAATAAGTGGAGAGACATGCCTGTGAAAATTGGCCAGGAGTTCTTTCCAAATATGCATAGAATGAAAATCCCGACAGTAGTGCAAGTGTATAAGCTGTGTACTCTGGCAGTCAGTTCATAAACAATCTGCTTTGTTGGCAGTATAAATAAGAGCATAACAATAAAAAAAAAATTAAATAAAAAATAAAACAAAGCCAGACTGCAGTGGAAGACGAGCTTCTGACTTAACAACATTTGGACAGAACAGTGTGAACATTAACACTCCAGTCTCTGCTCACTGTCAGAAATTTTCATCCTTGTCCCTGCCTTATATTTCCACCTCTTGACCACATAATGAGGTTGTCTGGAGCAAATTACATTTGACAGAGATTTTTCTCTGACTTTGGAAAATACAGAAAAGGTTACATTATCCACTGTGACCCTAGAAATCTTTGATTCTGGCTTTTGACTTAAACTTTTTGATATCAAAGAGTGATATGTTAGGAACTCTGATGAATATGAAAATAATGGTATGGGTTAGTACTGCTATTAAGTAAGATATTGGCTGGTGTTAATTAGATCTGCGATGACATTTTCTACACTGATGAGTTTCATGAAACAAATGTCCATGGATTTTGTAGGAGCATTCACAGATGGTGTCCAGCTCTCTCCTCTTGATTGCCAAGGTATTCAACACATCTTCTGCCACAGCTAAGTTGTATTCATATGACAGACCAGTGTTTATGACTTTCCCAATAGGTGACTGAACCTGGAAGCTCCAAATCAAGAATTTATTTGCATTTTGATCATGAAAGCCAGCCAACTTCCAACTTATTCACATGTCTTTGCTCACCATTATTCCATTGTCTCACAGTCAGTCGACAAGG
The DNA here is from genome assembly GCF_000695815.1 of Acanthisitta chloris. Classification (NCBI taxonomy): domain Eukaryota; kingdom Metazoa; phylum Chordata; class Aves; order Passeriformes; family Acanthisittidae; genus Acanthisitta; species Acanthisitta chloris. The sequence continues at coordinate 76,741 of NW_008655443.1, read as the reverse complement.
CAAGTTGCTCCTGTGCTGGCATGATCAGAAGTGCAGTGCACAGAGGGGTTTTCTGAACCAGGGAAATCTAAGTGGGAGATGAGAAAGCGGGCAGGAGCTTGCAGTTTATGCAGCAATGGTGGCAGCCAAACCACTCCCCATGTATAAAAGCGGTCCTTAAGGAATGGGAGCAACCAGAAGTGCTGCATGGTGAGCAAACAGTGTAGTTTATTAGCAAGTGTGTGGCACAGGAGTTTGTGTGGCAGTTCATAAGGAAGGGCATGCATGAAGGCAGTGAAGCCCTGCCAGTTTGACCAGGGAGAAATGGTATCCTCCCAGCAGAAAGCCATAGCTTCTCTGAGCTCTACTCCCACCACAAATTACTTAGTTTTCTAGACTGAACTCTGGTGGGAACACACTGCCACCCAGGTGTCAGGATTCAGGGTGTGCTCAGTTCTTATACGGGTACTGGACAATAGCATCCTGGCTTGTGTCAGAAATAATGTGGCCAGCAGGACTAAGGCAGTGATAACACCCCTGGACTCAGTATTCATGAGGCCACACATTGAAACCTGTGTCCAGTTCTGGGCCCCTCATTATAAGAAAGACATTAGGTTGCTGGAGTATGTCCAGGGAAGGGCAACAAAGCTGGTGAAGGGTCTGGAACACAAATCCTATGAGGATTTGTCCTACGAGCAGCTGATGGAACTGTGGTAGTTTAGCCTGAAGAAAAGAAGGATCCTGGGATACCTTATTACTCTCTATAACTACCTGAAAGGAGGTTGTAGTGAGGTGGGTGTTGGTTTCTTCTGCCAAGTAACAAGTGATAGGACAAGAGGAAAGGGTCTCAAGTTGTACCAGAGGAGATTTAGTTTGGATATTGGGAGAAATTACTTCACAAAAAGACTTGTTAAGCATTGAAACAGGCTGCCCACTGAAGAGGTTGAGTCATCATCCCTGGAGCTATTTAAAGGACAGGATGATGTTGCACTTTGTGACATGGTTTAGTGGTGGACTTGATTGTGCTGGGTTAATGGTTGAACTCAATAATCTTAAAGGCCTTTTTGAACCTAAATTATTTTATGATTCTATGATTTCCAGGACAAACACCCATATCTGCATTGCCACTTCCACTCAGCTGTTACAGTCTGTAAGCCAAATCTGATGAAATGTTTGTTTTCATTAAAGAAGATAAAATGGTGAAAGGTTCAGGTTTCCATTGAAGTATTCTTTCTCCTCTGAGTCACTCTTCTTCCTAATATAAAAAAAAACCCAAACTGTATATAAAAGATTGCCTAAAGTACTGGAAGTCTAACAATGAAGTTGTAGAATTATGAAATTAACTTTCATTTAAAGAAACAAATCATGAAGCACAGTGGTACTAAAATGTTATCATAGGTATTGAGGAAATGATAATATCTAGTAATATTTTTGACACATTTTTCAGTAAATAGTTGTAATTAATATTTAGGTTGCAAGTCTCAGCCTAAAGGATCTCAAAGCAGAAGAAAAAACAAACGAACAGTAGCAAAAAATAAATCAGAAGATCTTGAACAGGCAGACAGCTGACATATAGGATTTTATAACCTCCTAAAGAGATAAAGTGTGTAGAGATTAAACTGCAGTAACCCTACTTGCTATAAAAAGAGTCATGACTTTTTCAAACATGCGTACTTATAATTTCTTTGCTATTAGATCTTTGGAAAAAGACTTCTGCCATGCACATGTATTTGATAACCTGTTTGCCATAAGAGTATTAAAGACAGTGGTTTCCATTCTTGTGGTATTTTTCACTTTCAGTACATGTGAAAATTAGGTATTCTAGAGCTGAACTCCAGTGCAGCAAGATGATGTGCATCTCTCTTAGGTGGCTCAAAATTTCTAAGAGACAACAGTTTAATTTCAAAGAAACCATTGTACATCCTTAAGTTAGGAATTTTGGCATAATTCACAAGTGCTTCTGAACAGCCAGGGTTTAAATAAGTGCAAGAAAAACATCATCCATTAATAGCAACAAAATGAATTTGCCATCTCTTTTCATGAATATGAAGAAAACCTGAAAATTACTTTCTGATCTATTCAACAAACTCAAAATCAGACATATTACTCCCTTCTGGCAGGCAGCAAGAAAGTCTAACAAAATATTATGGTCCCCACAGACAGAACTGTCATAGAAACTCAATGGAGAGAAGGGAGAGTCGAAGGACATTGATAGTTGTCAGGGCTACTGATTGTTCCATAAGACTGAAGAACAAAGAAGAGAAACATTTTCACTATCAGATGCTCATTTAACAATTCGAGCAAAGAATGATTCTCATTCACGTCATCTGCTTCTGCTGTGAGAGTGGCTCTGAGAATACAGCCATGGGGAGGCATGTTTTGATCAAGTTCGCTGCTTTCCCTTTCAAAGCAAATGAGATAATGTGGCTGTGGAACAGCACCTTTTAATCAGATCAGTGGGATTCCATTGAAATGAAGTACAATGCAGCTGCAAGTTAGTATTTCCCTAAAGCAGGTGTACACTTCTCCCTTTGAAACCATGAACGCAGCCCTCATCTCTATCCCAAACTAGGCTTCAGCACAACCATGCTCAGCATTGCCTTTTACTATCTGCCCTTGTCACATTTTCTTTCTCTGCAAAAGACATTTATATATGTGCCAAAAATACCTTTAACTAGCATAAGTCAAATGAATTTTGGGCATTTTGCTGCAAAAGAGGAAGGTAGGTTGAAAGTTAAATCAATTCCTTGCCTCATTTGCCCTTATAGTTAGTTTCACCTTTATGCCTGAACTTATTCCAACACACAGTAGAGGATTATGTTATCAAGTAGGAAGTAGATGTTTTGGGGAAAAAATGAACTGATTGACTAATGTTAACCCATTCACAGGCCTATGCTCTCTTCTCCTTGTTAGTAAATTCCATACTGTTAGCTATGTTTTCGTGCACACTGCATAACAGATTAATTAGCTGTAGCTGATGCAGTTATGGGCAGTATAATGATCGTCGAGTACAAAGCACAGCTTCTGAAAGTCTGCCCAGGCATAAGAAAGTAGTAGCTACTGAGAGAAAACAGAAAAATCTGGAAATGCATCCCAGGTTGAATTCAACAAGGGCAAAAAGGAAGGATGATCACACTATCCATCTTAGTCCCTTTTAGAGCTGATTTTTGAGATTCCATTTTAGGGAATGGAAACAGGATGGACCTTTCAATTGTTATGTTCTATGTCTCAGGTGGTATGACTATCTCTTCTGATTTGTCTTGCACAAGGAAGTTGCATATGATGGATCTCTCTCTGTGTGAAGACGGTGACTTACTGCACAGATGGTGACTTCTGCAGTCCTTCAGGTATGAAGCACAAGACTAGTACCAGCAACACAGGCTGAGGCTTGGAACTGCAGAGTCAAAGGAATAGAAACTAGTGTGTACCATTTCCACTGTCGTATGAAGGGCAGATCAATAATTTCTCATCTCTGTAGAATGACAAACACTTTGCAACAGCCTTGCTTGAGTTTCACACCCCCAGCAGCACAAAATGGTTCTTTACCTAAGAAATTTAACAGCATGAGATTTTTATCTTGAGAGCTATAAACTCCAGTTGTGCTTCCACCTAAATTTATGGCTGAAGGTTTAGAGACTAATAGAATGGAAAACATGAGTGTCTCAAACTTAAATTAGAGACCTGGCCTTCACAGCTAGGAGTTCAGAAAAATCTCTATTCAACAAGAACAGCAATGACATATAACATATTCTTGTACCAGGTACTCACCATCTCATTAAACAGAAACTTAAAATGAGCAATCTATTGCAAAAAAAAAAAATAAAAAAAAATTAAGGAAATAAGTCAGTGGTGTGCAGTCATTGCAATAGGTTTCTTCATCACTGAGATTATTGGAAAACAGGAAAGTAGAACACAATCAGAGAAAGCATAACATAGTTGAATGGTTGTTCCCAGTTTTCTTTATTCCTCTCAGGTGAAGTAAACCAGAGTTGGACATTGGCGACATCTTCCTGATAAATAGGTGGAGTATAAAATTTTTGAAGTCAAGAAAGCTGATATATTCACTACTGCTCATAAAACTATTCTTTCAGTAAAATGGAAGGATCTTGTTGAACATATTTTATTAAAAGGAGTGAGGATTGATGGGAGTGGGAATGTGTCAAAAATTAAATAAATGGTCTCTAGTGAAAACACAGACTTTTGGACTTTCTTATGGGAGTGAATGAGCTGAGAATCGTGTATTAGACACTGGTTGCTTCAGCCCACACATGGGATCTTTGCCTCATCCACATATTCCATAAAGAAGGACACTTGAGGTACCAGCTCAATATACCCACAACAGACCCAGAGGTAATAGCTCTCAGTTTTAAAGCTCTGTTTGACTTGAAGCAAGGTTTAGAAAATAATACTTTTTTCTTATGAAGTTTGTATTGGAATTTTGTACATTAAATTAACATTATTCCTCAGGGATTTTTAATTTGAGACACTACATACTCTGTATTTTATAATTTTCATTAGACTTCTGGTTTATTTTGCCTTCACTGCTGCACCTCTGAGGCTCAAATGCTATGACTGTTATTTGAAGCTTCTCTCCCAATAAAAGTGATTTTATGGCATAAGTGTAAGAAATAAGTAGAAACACAAAATAAAAAACATTTAGCAGAATATATCTAAAAGATAACAGATGGGAAGGAAATAGGTAAAATTAAATATAAAAAATCTGAGGCTCCAAATCAGCCTTATTCATGAGAAGCAAGCATACATTTGGTTAAAGAAAGGAACTGCTTACAATAAAACAAAAGGGGAAAGATTTTTTTGTGCGTGAGCTTCATACAAAAGTTTCAACAAGCAATTCTTACTCTCTTACACTTAAACAGGCAAATCCACAGGGCAATACATCTAGCATATTTTGAATACATATTTCAAGGTGAAATGAATCATCATCTTCATGTGCAGATTTTTAAAATCAATTATAAAAAATTCTGGGGGACTAGCTCAGATTTGGGTACCCAATTTTTATGTGCCTACATTAGGACAGATAAATCAGGTCCAAACCATTCAAATATATGCTAGTGACAAAAGGAAGTGGAAAATTTAGTAGAAGACCCTTTCAGAATATGCTTTGAGAATCACAGAATACACTGGGAAGATACCTACAATAAAATACATCAAGTCTCAGAATCTGATTCAAAATCAACAGCAAAAATCAGTGAAAAGATCTGAAATAGCACTGGTTTCAGATAAATGACAACTAAAACTCTTATCTGTTTCAAAAGACATCCTTTCAATTACCAGTAGAAATTAGTGCTGAGTCTTACTAGTCTTAGCCCTTGTCTGAGGACTTGCATTTTTACCCTTTTCCTTCCTTCTCCTCCCCATTCACAGCCTTATATTATGCCTTATATTCACTCTTTCATTCCTTAGCTTTATACATTTTGCCTGTTTCCACTCAACCATACCATATCCTGTTTTCTTGCCCCTTCCTTTCTTTATTTGAAATTTAAAAGTACTAATTTGTTTCTGTCACTAAAGCATTATTTTTTTAGTTTCATTTACCAATTTCCAAATCAATTTAGAGGAAGTCAAATAATTTTAGCTTGGATTTACTCCAACAGTTCCATCATCTCTTAATCACATAATTCCACTAAGGCCTTTATCTCACTCTTTTATCTAGACAGTAAAGAGCCTTCCCATAGATGAACACTCCATGCAGGCACAGATAGCTTTTAAATTCCATTGCTTATGTAGTCAGTTGGTTTCTCACTTTAGTTATGAAAACAACAGACATTTCAAATACATTTAATGCAAGATACTTTCAGGACTTATTTTAGTACTCCAGAACTAACTCCATGGTATTCAAAGACCATTTCCAGTTAAATTTTAGAAGGACAGACTGTCCCAATACAGAAACACAGATACACACAGACACTCACCTTTTCCTCCCTTCTGAAAACAAACCTTCTGTGTAATGGGACCATGTGGGCAAAGAAATAATGAAATGTAATTTATTTCTAGATGAGAGTCCAAAAGAAGGGCAAGCGTAGGTCTATAAGCTGCACTGCAACAAATCATCTGCTCAGTGCAGTACAGCAAGGGAGCATTTCAAATACCTACTACTGCTTTATATATTTCAATAGGAATTCCAGGAAATACAAAGCTGTCAATTTCCAATGAAATTCTGATTTCCACCCTCTCACCCACCACTTTTTCTGCACATTTATTTTCCTAAAAGAAAAAGGTGCTAAAATCTAACAAATAAACATTTTCTCTTATTTTTCCAAAAGAATAAATTGGTTTTGTTAGTACAGTGTGAATAATTAAAAATGCTTCCTACACATATGCCCAAGCATATATGGTCATTGATCTCAGTACCCTTAACACTTGGGGAGCAAAGGTCAGATCCCACAGTATGTCACTGGTCACATAGCAGTGATGCAAGATGGAAATATTTATACATATAAGTGCATTTTGAATTATTAGTTGATAGACTTTTATAATGTGTATAAGAAGTTTAGACACTCAAATCAAACACAGTCTTTATTAAAGTGACATTTTACTACACTGTGATGTCCTCTCTTTATTCACATAAAACCACAGCATTTAAAAATCAGACAAAACTAAGCTTACCATAAAGATAACAGTTTGACATTTGAGTGTATTCTAGATTACTGGGCTGAGATTTCCAAAAGTTATGACAAACACCAATAGCTCTAATTCTTCTTTTCATGAGTCAACAGCCAATCATCACCAAGCTTGTTTCACATAAACCAAAGCAATTCAATCCTCTCTGAGGTCTCGTCATCCAGGAAAGAAGGATCTTATAGCCCACTGTGATACTTCTGAACCCACAGAATAAATTTTTCATGGAATTGTTAGATCTAGCCAAGAACAGTTACTCACTGAGATAGAACAACAAAGTCATCTAACTTGGGAAGTAAACTTCAAAACTGACAGCACCCTTACATTCCTACTCTGTTTTGAGGATCTTGACACCATTTCATCTGTTTCAGCTTGACTGAGTAGCGATTACAAGCTCCCTATGAAATAATTAAATGTTAAATATACAGCAGGTTTAGTTAATCCAAAGAAACATTACTATTCTCAATTTTTTTTCTATTATTCATATAAACAACTTTGGCAAAACTTCTGGTATGGGTTCTGCAATTACATTAATATCTCATACCCATCAAACTGTAGAAACATATAGAAGCCTTCCTCTTCAAGGGTGAATAGGTGAGCATAAGTAAGAACATTCTCCTCATTTATCTTCATGTGAACCTCCCAAGAGATTAGAGCTCCCAATTCTGCAGTTTGTAGCTCCAAACCCAGCACTAATGTCTAAAGCATAGACATATTTGTATAAAATGTTTTGCAATGGCTTGCATGTTTTATCTTAGAACATCGAATTAATACATCTTTGGACCCTGAGTTCCAGAGCAGGATGATTTATTAATTTATTTATTTGGTAGCTCAATAAAACATTCAAAGTGTAAGTCTGTGCTTATCACAAGTGGGCAGCTTGTAGAGATTGACATGATCCTCAGGCTTTAAATTCTCAAATTTATTTTGAGCTAGCCACAGGTGTATAAGAACTGCAATTTGTGTAAGCCCCAAGAGAACTAATTATGTGTTAAAAAGAATGCACATTTCACTGCCTAGCATACAATACAGAAAAATTACCATGCATGAGGTTTTTGAGAGACAGAAGAACTTTAGGCAGGTAATAGGTATAGTTGTGCATGGGTTTATTCTAAAATGAACTCCCTTGAAGATTTATCAAAAGTAATGCTTCTTTTTTCATTTAAATATATCTTCTTCATAGTTTTAGAGTTTTGCTTCTGAAAATGCTCTGAATCCAAAAATATCTAAAGCTTCAACAGACAATCAATTTTGCTAATTTTACTAGCAATGTTAGCCAAAGGTTAATTTTACAAGAAGTCAGCAGGTCTTTACTGCAAAGCCAATGTTCAGTGATGCTAAGAGACACTATTTGGAATATCTTCATGTACAGAATTATTACATAATGTCATATTACAGTAACAGAGATCGAGACGAAAACTTTAATTAACATTGTCTAAAATTTTGGTGGGTTGACCTTGGCTGGATGCCAGGTGCCCTCTAAGGTGCTCTATCACTCCCTTCCTCAGCAGGACAGAAGAGGGTGAAAAATAAGATGGAAAAAGTACCCTTGTTGGTCAAGATAAAGGCAGTTTAATAAAGCATATGCAGAGGAAACTAAAATATTTAATTTTTACTTCCCGGCAAGCCATGTCCAGCCACTTCCCAGGAAGCAGGGCTTCAGTAGACACAGAGGTTGCTCCAGAAGACAGACATCAAAATAATGAAAGTTTATACCCCCAGTACATTTCCCCGAGGTTTTGTTGTTAAGCAGGCATCACATGGTAGGGAATACCACTTTGGTCAGTTTGGGTCATCCCAAGATCTTTCCACCCCCAGCCTACTGGTGGGAGCACAGAATGCTCAAGAGACAGCACTGAGAGCACTGATGCTGTGCCAGCTCTGCTCAGCAGTAGCCAAAACACTGGTGTGTTACCAGCACCTGTCTAGCTACCAATGCAAAGCACAGCACTGTGAGGGCTGCTATGGGGAATATTAACTCCATCTCAGACAGACCAAATACAATACTCAAGTGGTCATCACTGCTATAAATAAGCATATTTTAAATGCATGACAGTTGTGGCTTTAGGAATCAGTACTGTACAACACTGAATTGGTTAGGCAGTCTTCTTTCATTGTCTTTTGCTTGTATTTTGCATTGATCTGTGTGTAAAGGTGTATTTGTTACTGCATGGAAGATCTGAATTACAGATCTCAGAAAGATTTGGTTGCTTTTACCAAAAGTCTGTGAATGATGTGGAGATGGCATGTAGAAGCACAGGCTGGGACCAAAATTGTATAATATAGTCCATGGTAGGGGAGATACATGAGGGAAAAAACCACAACCATTTAAAAAACAGCCTGCTTGTCAGAAAATGTTTTCATGAAAACTGATTGAGAACAAGAGTGTTAATGTGTTATGAGATCAGACACAAGCCTGAATATGTTATCCAACAGGGAAATGGTCTATCTCCTTGCAAATGCACATTATGAAGGAGCAATGAAGGAGAAGTCTGAATCTAGTTCTTGGCATTGCAAAAAACAACCCAAATGTTTTCATGTCATTCAAACATGTTAGAATTCATGTCAATACATTCTTGTGTCCTGTCTGAAAGGCTACAGTAGCTATAAAAGTCTATGGCAATCACAAGTCCTTTGAGCCTAAGGCCTTCTACAGCATACCATCCTCAGAGGACCTAGACAGATAATCTCTTTGTATCCCATAAAGCTGAGGTTTAGCTGAGAGCATGCTTTATTTATCTCTATATTTTTACTGAAGATGTGCTCTAAGTTCATTTAGCAACTAATCTAGCTCAGATTTTCTTGTTAAGAAGTTTTGGGTGTTCTGAGGAGCACTAAATACTAACATGCAGCTTGTGGCTGCAGTTGAATAGAAATAGGACATTCTGATGTTTGTTCTAAAATCAGGAACTAAAGCCATGAAAGTTAACTTGGGAAGGTATTCTGATTCAAAGAGTGACTTTAACAGTATTTGGTTATCCGTAAATCTGATAGTGTTGTAGCTGGTGATGCCTGTAACTGACTTCAAACACAAAGTCTTTAATCAGAGGTAAATTTACCAACTTAAATTATCCATTCAGAAAGATGTGGAAATTAAATACTTCCTTTCACATGCCTTTTCCTGTCTGTCCTTCTCCTGAATATACTGAATTCATGTGAGAAATAAAACTTTCTTAGGAGTAAAAGAAAGCAGGTCATGCATTCAAGTAATATAATAATCTCCCTGGCCATTTTTTGTGGCTGTAGGTTTTAAACTCATTTTCTGTATCTATCAGGATGGACATAAAAAGAAAACAATGTAGTTGAGGCCTGTCACAGTTCTGCTCCCTCTTCTGGAACACAATTTATCATCAGTCTATGATTCTATGCAGTTGTAGTGTTTGGAAATGTTCTAACTGAAGAGGTCCCAGACCTCTGCAGGAATTTCCTGTTGAGACCACAGAAACATAGACCATCACTTTTGTGCTAGTACACCTGGAAGGCATGTCTCTATCTCTGCCACCAGTCATAGTATAGTAGCTTCAGATGTTCAATATTCAAACTCAGATATGGCACTTATTCCAATAATTTCCCAGAGTTCAATTTGTTCTGCATTGAAGAGGCAAAATGTAAAATCCCTAAACTCAATCCCAGCTATGAAGAGTCCCCTCTTCAGCAAGTCTAGAGGTGACACAAATCTGGGAGGATTGGCCAATACTCCAGAGTGCTGAGCAGCCCTTCAAAAGGACCTCAGCATGCTGGAGAAACGGGCAGGGAAGAACCATCTGAAATTCCACACAGGTAAGTACAGGGTCCTGCACCTGGGGAGGAATAATTCCATGCACCAATACAGACTGGGGGCCAACCTACTGGAAAGAAAGCCCTGCAGAGAAGGACCTCGGGGTCCTGGTGGACAACAGTGTCCATGAGCCAGCAGTGTGCCCTTGTGGACAAGAAGACCAATTGTATCCTGGTGTGCATTAGGATAAGCAGTGCCAGCAGGTCAAGGGAGTTGATCCTGTCCCCCTAGTAGGAACTAATGAGGCCACATCTAGAGTACTGTGTCCATTTCTGGGCTCCTAGCACAAGAGAGACATGGAATGGGTCCAGTGGAAGGCAACAGAGATGTTTAAGATACTGAAGCATCTCTCGTGAGGATGAGCTGAGACAGTTGAGCCTGTTGTCTCAAGAAGAGATGACTAAGAGGGGACCCTATCAATGTATATAAATATCTGAAGGGAGGGTGTCAAGAGGATGGATCCAGGCTGTTCTCAGTGGTGCTAACCAATGGGACAAAAGGACAGGCAAAAACTAATGCACAGAAGGTTTCACCTGATTAGAAGGAAATACTTATGTAGTGTGTGAGTGACTGAGCACTATAACAGTTTGCCCAGAGATGCTGTGGAGTCTCACTCACAGGAGTTATTAAAGAACTGTCTGGATGCAAACCTGTGCCATATGCTCTAGAATGACCCTGCTTGAGCTGGGAGGTTGGACCAGATTACCCACTGTGGCCTTTTTCAACCTTATTTATTCTGTGATTCCTTGTCCTCACCTGGGTTTATAAGTATGTCTAGTGAGGATGATTTTTGGCATGTGTAATCCCTATTTCATCAGCAGATACTGGGAATACACTCCCCTCTGATTCTGCAGTTTCTACTCTTAGACATTTGGATCAGATACTCGCTGTTGTAGTGCAATAAGCAAATGCCTCAGAGAAAACCTAAACCACCTTCTGAATCTTTCAGAAAGACTAGTAAAATGGCATTTAATTTGTGTTTAACCCCCAGAAGTGTTTTTGACCTTTCATGGTGGATTTGCCTAAGTCACATCATCTGGAGTTGTACATTATTCTGAAGTTTCACAGTGGAAGGGTTGATGCAAACATTTTCTTCACCTGCAGTACTCAGACATCTTCATTTACAGTTTTTTACTCTTGAGTCCCAGGTTAAAATCGAAACAAATGTTTAAAACAAAAATACACAGATCGAAGATACCTAGGATTTCTGGTATCAAGTCCCTACTTTGATGCAAGCAGCTAAAAAGCACCTATAGCTGAGTAGGATAAACTCATGGTTTGGTCAGCCTGGTACCATTTGAAACACAGAAAGTGAAATTTTTCAGGTATAACAGCAAAACAGACAAGTCCAGTTCATTAAAATGAATTTAAAGCTGAAATCACAATACCTATCAAAGAGCTTTGATTCTGTTTTCTGTTAATGAGTTAAGAGCTATAATTATTTTTCCCCATATACCTTTAGGTAGTGATGTGACATACAGTTTCTAAGAATAGTTACTTGTGAACCATTTGTTGAGTACTTGAAATTCAAAACAGGAATCATACTGAATTGAAGTTATGTTGACACTGCTGTTTTTGTCTGATTGGAAATGTGAAATATGTTAGAGCACTTCCTTTACATGACTGTTCTCTTCTATTAGCTTAGTATTATCTATTTTCACAAGAAGTCCCACCAGAAAATGTCATACTTATAGATAGTGAAGACATATTGCAAAGACAAAACACAGACACTGCTGAAGCCAATCTGCTGCTTAAAGCTGGTATGTGTTATTGTCTCAAGTTTTAATTTTTCAATTGTAGTTTCACACATACTTCACAGTTCCAGTTACAAATGAAGGATTCAACAGGTATCTGAAAATAAAAAAGGGGCAACCAACAGCAGAAATAATTTTTCTAACATTTTACATATCAGCATTTCATTCCAGCATTATAAAATTATGATTCACGTCTTGTGGTTAATTTGTTATTTTTAAATGTTTCTTCAGAATGCAGTTAATGTCTTCCCATGTGAAGAAAGCTAGTGCTCAGAAAATAGACTTTTCTGAATGAAGATTGATAATAATTCCCTCCCTGCATTCTTTCTGGGATCAAAAGATGGACTTCAGCCACTTCTAAATATGGAAGGACATCACACTTTTTACTGTAATATAAAGTTGATGACATTCATACTGTAATCCATTAGAGGCTGAGCTGAACCATCAAATTCATTTTGATTGTAATCCCAAGCACTTCAAATCCAGTTCTCTATAAGGGAAATTTAAATACATTAAGTCAATGAAGATCTCCAGCTCTTCATGTATTGTGAAGAGATCTCAAAAAAAATTATGAAAGAGAATATATGACATTTTTACCAGGTAAGAATTAACTTGAATTGCTGTTTTAAAAGCATTACAGATCTTTTGTAATTTTTTGCAGTTCTTCACTTTACACAACATATAATAAACATTCAGCATCTTTTTTATAGTTTGCTCGTATTGATTTTTTTTTCTGCAAACGCACAGGCTCTTGGTTAACATTTTACATTAGTATCCCCAATTACACTGTTCTCAGCATGGGATTATTATGTGTATAAATGCAAATATGGTTTTCTGGCATTTAACTTTGTGCACTAGTGAAGTTAAAGCAGCTATTTATTTATAATAGCATGACACACATTATGCCAGGAAATCTAAATCACGATCAAGTTCAATATTCATTAAATGTTCAGGAATTGAGACTAATTCAAGGTGGTACTGTTTACTCCTTCAACAGAAAATACAGGAAATATTACTTAATGATTGTGAGACAACCATTTAAACATAAATTTCCAAACTATAAATCTCTCAAGGCATATGAACCTGAATGGTGAATAAGGTGATTATTATTGAGATCTTCCTATTATGAATGCTGCAGGTTCATTTAGAACATGTGAATATCACTGAAATTCAGAACTACATATACTTGTTAAAATAGGTGGGCTTGGTTAGTATATCATGTTTAAGAATGTTTTTGTCCTACTCCCAAAATATCTACCAGTATTAGATTTATGATCTGGAAATTCTGTGATTCTCAAAGTCATCTACAGAAAAACCAAAGAGTTTAAGAATAAATCACCTGTAAGTCAGCAGCATATTTGTGCTCATGTTTCCCTGTTTCTTTGGATATCAGCTGGGCTGAGTTTTTTACTATATTTTAAGGCCTTTTAAAACTTTGGGACTTTTTTTTCCATGCCTTTGTCAGTTTGATTTATTTAAATCTAACTGCCGTCTTTCCATCCACCAACTCATAATGCTGCTGAAATCAAGGATCATAATCCTGAAAGATTTCTTTCTCTCCACTCAGTTCTTACCAGGAAAACACACCAAAAAACTCAGGAAAAAAACAGTAAAAACAAAACCCTTCCTGATGATTTCATACGGATGAAAGCAGAGAACACCTCTAGTGTGTCTGGAATGAATGTTCAAGATGAAGCAAAGCAGTGCAAAGGAGGTGAGTCACTGCAGTGTGTGGCATATTGTTAATTTTTTGCCTTCATATACCAGGAATTTGACTGAGAAGTTAACTCCAGTGACACCAGCTACTCCAAAAAAAGAAGAAAAGTACATTTAATTCCTCCTTTCTGCTCTCATCTTTACAATGAGAAGAAGGGAGTATGTATCAGAATTTAGTTCAAAAGTACTAGCTACAGCCCTCATGTCCCTGAGTTCAACAATGGCTCCCAGAACTCTTAGTTCAATAGAAATTTGCACAAATAACGTAGTTCACTTGCATTTCAAACTGGACAACAGTGTTTAATGTATAACTGCCTAAGGAGGTTCCCCTTTTGCAGTCTCCCAGCCTCCACGGCACCAGGAAAAAAATTTGATGCCTTAAGAAAGATTATTTCTTTTATATGGTCCTTTAGAACTGACTGTTGGTTTTTCACAAAGTATTGAGCTGAGCAGTAGAGAGAATCAGCAGCAGTTCTGTCTATACTAATGAATTAAAGAATCCATAGAACTTATCCCTGCTCTGGAATTCAATCATCTCTTTTATTGAAATTGAGAACATAGTCCCTTGAATGGTGTAGCCTGGGACATTTATGTGAGGCCCATATTTGGAATTTAGAAGAGTCTCACGGTCATTCTTAACCAGCAGTTTGGCCATTTTCATTCAGTTTTAGACAGTAAGAACTTAGCAGTTCAGACCTGAGCATTTGAAAGGCCATTATCCTTTTTTTCCCACAGAACACTTGAACACAGCTCTAATTCCTCGGTGGGCTGTGACAGTTTGGGGCAGATGAAATTATCTGAAAAGAGAGTATGCATCTTCCCAAGGAGCAATGTGGCACAATTAGTTTAGAAAATATTCTGGAGTACATAGAGAATCCAAAATAGCCTGTCAGTCAAACATGGCCCATGAAGTATGAGTATGGTCCCAAAGGAGAGCAGAAAAATAGTTTTTGGCAAAGTCTTAGAAATGGTAGAAGAGGTTTTCTTTATATGTAGTCTGTAAGAAAAAGGTGGAAGCAGATAAGCCTTATAACTGTCTTCATCTTGTGAGTTCCTCCACTTATGAATTAGTAGTAATTATTTCTAAAGACATAATTTATTTGTTTGTTTTGTAATAATCTCTCAGAATGTAAGGCAGCCTAACTAGCAATATTAATTACAGCATTAGGTGACTCTCTTTCTCATTAACTGTCATTTCAGTGATATAACTTAAGTGAAGGACTTTATTACCTTAATATGTCTTATTTAGCACAGGCTGCTATACAAACATACAAGCTAGGGAAGGCAGAATTAAATTACACCGCAGATTTTTTCTAATATCTTTTCCCAAGGCTGATACTATTTTTTTTCCTTAAGGATCTAAGCAAATGAGTTGAAATTTCTGAGCATCTGCATGAGACTTTCCCAGCCTCAATATTTCACAAAATTATCAGGAGATACCAATTATGCAACTATTTTTGGAAGACAAGAATATAATTTTTGTCATGCTGAGGTGTTGCTTTAGGGCCAGATACCTATATTGTTGAATATCAGCACAAGAAACATTAGAGGGGCAATTCAAAAAGCCACCTTGAGAAGTACTTGCTGATCAAAGGAAATAATGAAGGCCAGGATGAGGGTAGGATCTGACATTACACTTCTTTCTGGAAATGACTTTCAGAATCTAAGGCCTAGAAGCCTCTCCAGAAGTTGCCACACAGTGACTGGAGCAAATGAACAACCTAGAGGCTTATTAAAAGTGTCTGTTTAGGAAATGACATTCTCTTTGACTTCTATATCCTGCCTCAGTGATATTTCTATTACTTTTATATTCAAAAATAAATCCAGAACTCAAAGGTTTTAAGGCTTTAATCTTATGTTTACTCATGACTCTTGTCATTTTTCACTTCTTCTATTTAGTAAAATGAATCTTTCAATATGTCTTTGCATTTTGCATAGTGTCATTATTTTATCACTTTTACCTATTCCTTTTTACAGCATATTCTGTTGAATACTATCTTATGTTTGATACTGAGGAAACTTCTCAGGTGTCTGGAGAACAATTTTCTATAGTCATTCAGGCTAAATAAAATATTAATCTATTGCATGAAAGATGGGACCAATTACCACAGTCATGTTTTCCTTGCTTTTAAAGAAATGGCCTCTGCTAAATTTCTGGGGGAAGTCTGTATCTGTTGGTGAATGGTAGGTATGTCTGGAAGTTCTTTCCAGGTTTGATCCCTCAGTCACAAGATTACACAGGGTGAACTTAATTTGATTAAGTACAGGCTCCTTATGCTACTCCAGTGTCAGCATGTGCACCAAAGAATTCTTTTGAACCACATCTGTCTCTAGTGCATAGGATTCATTTGGTCAGACATCTACATGTTAGTTGACCTTCAAAAGCTCCTTTATATTGCCTTCTGGAAGAAACAGGCACATTTGTAGCCTGATTCATGACATTCCAAGGTAGACACCTAGATCAGCGTAACAGCTCAGCTTAAGCACATGCTGAGATTGGTTTTGGCTTGTTGTTTTGGGGTTTTTTTTCTCTCCCAATTTATTTTAAGGAAGCCATGTATCACAGGCTTCTTTGTTCATCTCTACAGTGTCCAGGTCTAGGTCTGTAAACAGGACAGACTCCCGGCTTCTG
>NW_008655443.1:53342-60216 GCF_000695815.1 Acanthisitta chloris | reverse complement strand
AGGAGGATGCCAACTGCCTGGGCTTGGCTGTGTGCAGAAATGCTCTAGCAATTGATACAAACAAACCTAGAGGATCCTGCACAATTCAGGCAGTAACTGACCCAGATGGCTTCTGAGTTATGGGACCTCAGATTACCTAACTCTCATTTCAAATACGAAAGTTTTACACTCTACGAACCCTCTGTATACTCCCACGAAATGTGATCACAGAATGCATAAAGCTGGTCTTCTAGACAAGGTACAACTGGTTTCATGTATCCCAAAACAATGTATTTTTGTGGAGGGTCTCTTGGATCTTTGATTAAAAGTGTGCTGCTTTTCATTTGCAAGATGTTCTGAATTACCCTCTTCTTCAAACAGCACTGAAGAAAGTGGGCTTTTTTTAAATTTCTTCTTTCCGGATCATGGAACCAGCAGATGTTGACAACTTTGTCAGAGACCTTAAAGGAAATAATGCAAAATTTTAAAAGTTCAAACTGGTTTTACTGAAAGGAATACATATATGGAATGTCATTACAATTCAGATGTTCCAATATTTAGTTTCACAGCTACTAGAGACCTAACTCTTTCTGGTTTACTTAGAGTAACCTGAGTTTGCAGACCATTGACATGGTCTGCAACAGCCAGTCAGAAATCAATATGATCTTTATGATAACCTAAAGATTTTAAGACACATTTGGGAGTGGAATATGTCCTTCTAGGGCCAACAAAAGTGTCTGAGATGTATTGCAGAATTTACATGTAATAGCCCCATGCAAATTGTTAAACTATATAGTCAAGAAAAGAGAAATAGTGACAGGGAACTGAATTGGGCTATCAATACAATGTAAAACAGAAGAAAAAAGCAGAAGAAAAAACAAGTTACTGTAATCTGGCTTGACCTACAGTATATTAAAATACTGTAACGTTGTATTATAAAGTAAATAGAAGAGAAATATCCAGTGTTTTATACAGTATGCTTCTACACCAAACAGTTTCAACAAAGAGACTTAGTACTGCAGAAAACCACAAGAGAATATATTTCAACTAGGTCTTAAAAGAAAAGACAGACAATTTTATACTCACTAATAACATTTGTAACTGTAGTAGCTAAGATAAAGATAAGCCTAATCAGATCTCTTGTTGTAGGCTGCACTCTGATACCACGCAGCATTCAGGAAGGAATTACTTGTATCCTGTGAAAACCATAATTTAATGCAGCTGGTTACATGTCCTATGGAGGAAGTTTCTGCTAAAACATTAGGTGAAAGCAGTACTAAAATCACTTCTTTGCACAACAAATGTGTTCCAGAATAACCAGTCTTAGCAGTGTCATCTAAATTTTGTCAGGGGTGAGAAATTAGGGAGAAGAAGAGTATAGATTATTTTTCCTTGAAAAAATGCATTATTTTACTTATGAAATTGTGAAAATTGTTTTAATTTTAGTTCGCCTGACTTTTATGCCTTAAATTTAGACTTTTGCATAAAACTTTTAGAAAGACAGTAAAATGCAAAGCAGCTACGGAGAAGCCACATAAAAAAGGAAGGATTTCGGG
The DNA here is from genome assembly GCF_000695815.1 of Acanthisitta chloris. NCBI lineage: Eukaryota > Metazoa > Chordata > Aves > Passeriformes > Acanthisittidae > Acanthisitta > Acanthisitta chloris. Next base: position 58,681 of record NW_008655443.1, on the reverse strand, counting down.
CCATCTTTTACCTTACAGCTATTATAAAACCATGATACCCTGGGATTTCTGACAAATATGGAAAGAGCAATTGCAGCATAAAAATGCCATGTTGATAACATGCAAAAATCTCAAAACTGCACTGATGCTGAAATGTAGGATGTCCATACACTTTTTTAAATTATTAAATTATGTTGTAAGTCAGAATCCAGAAATCTAGTTAATTTATCCTTTTAATTGAGGTACTCTTTCAAGTTGTCAAACTTATAACCATTCCTGTTAATTAGTTTTGCTTTTATCTCACTGCTGAGAAATAAGTTAATTTATACAACTTTCAGGGTAAAAAAAAAAACAGTAATCCTCATTTTTTTGCAATTTTGTAAAAATTCAGTATCACAGGCTGTACAGATGTAATAATCCAGAAAATGCTCTGGTACATATAAGACTGGTGTTGACATGCTATTGGTCTGCAGAATAAAAACACCTATCTGTTTGTCAAAGCTTTCAACAAAAATGTGTGTCCCTCTTTTTACAAACGGAGAAACTGAAGCACAGGGTGGTGAAATGACTTGCCAAGGTAACTGGACAGACTGATGCCAAGAACATCCCTAGAGGTCAGACCTCCTGAGTCCTGCTCCTCTGGGATATGTACTTAAAGAGTATTCTCTGATCATAAGATAAAGTTGTCAGACAGCTGGTCCTATTGAACATGAAACTTCAACCATGTGTTGTAAGTAGACATTGTAAAGAAACATTTATTTCACTGCGCTTCAGTAACAATGGAGTTACACAGGAGTGGGTATAATTGCGAGAGAAGAAAAGTTAAAATTAGGTTCCTGGAGGTAGTTTCATGGTCTATGAAGAAAGTGAAGGTGAAACAGGTGTTTAGGTAACTATTTAATAGTTTTTGCTTTGCAAAGTAAGTCAGCAGTTACTGTGCTTATATATACAAGCTACTATGCTTTTATATATTCTGTGTCACTTAGGCAAAATATGTGGAAAACATAGTGAGCCAAACTGGGACTTCTCCTTTGCAAGGAGAAACATGAGAATTAGAATATATGTGCAACACATATTGCTTTTTCGGAATAGCTCCATAAATATGGATCTATTTAAAACCACGGGGAGAAAGTTTAGCCCAGATCAGCTTCAACTCAGACTTACATGCCATGTACTGAGCATCTTGGGATGAAAATATTTCTGTGGAAGAAGCTGCTCTACCTCAGCAATAAGGCTCCTAGCTACAAAGCATTTTCTATTTCTTCTTGGGTGTGGGGACAGGGAGGGGGGTGTTCTGCTTCTTCCACTCACATATGCCACAGTTCAACCCCAGCCAGCGGCCATGAACCACACAGTCACGTGCACTCCCTCCTCCTCCCTCCTCCTGCCCTGGTGGAATGAGGAGGAGAAACAAAAGTAAAGTATATAGGTTGAGATAAGGACAGTTTAATAACTGAGAACAAAATGAGATTAAATACTAATGGATAATAAAAAGTAAAATAAAAATCAAAGCCCAACAAAACAAAACCAGTGATGCACAATACAATTGCTCACCAACCACAGACCAATGCCAGCATCCATTCCTGAACGCAGATTAGCCCACCTGCCAGGTAATTCTCCCCCCAGTTTATATACTGAGCGTGATGTTCCTTGGTATGGAATATCCCTTTGGCTAATTCAGGTCACCTGTCCTGGCTGTGCTGCCTCCCAGTTTCTTTCGTGTACCTTCTGACTGGCAGAGCATGAGATACAAGAAAGAAAACGTCCTTGATTTAAGATAAATACAACCTAGCAGAAACCAAAACATCAGTGTGTTATCAACATTGTTCTCATTTTGAATACAAACACAGCACTGTACCAGCTACTGAGAAGAAATTAACTCCATGCCAGCCAAAATCAGCATAACACACTCAAATTATTTGGAAATAGACAAATTTCCATGTAAATATGTGGACTGGAGTTACTGCAAGTCCACTTAGATGGTATGTGACTACCAATCTCAGTAGGATCACAGCACAATCTCATGTGACTCTATGATCACCTGTACAGCAAACAAATATAACATCACAAATATATGTAGCCAGAACTGGGAAAATCATGAACAGTCAAATCTACCAAAGTCATTCTACTTATATGAGAATAGCATTGATATAAAAGGGAAAATATTATCTTAAATTCTGAATGGATGAGGAGATACAGGCAAGTGAGCAGAGGTGCTTGATGCTCTTTCACACAGGCGAAAAATTTCATTTGGCCTTCTGATGACTCTCCGAAAATAGAGTCACATTTAGGACCTGTGTCATACCTACTACTCCTGTGTGAATTTTTTATATACTGTATGGCATCTAAAAAGACACCAGTCACCCATGTTAGGCACCTGAATTGCTTCTGAGGTTTCTGGGCCCAGCCCTGGAGAACATGCAGTCAAAATATATGGAGCAAAAAAATCTATCTACATTTAATGTGGAGTTCAGTAAGTAAGGCTGCATCTAAATTGCTTGGTAAGTGTCCCCCTTATCATTCAAGTCAGACACCTGTTAGCAGTGCAGAGTGGCAGCTTTCCAGCCTGCACACCTGAGTTTCCTTTCCATAAAAGAAATTGTTCATTTTTTTTCAAAGGAATATATTTCTAAATTTAAGCTTTTGCCAGGGAAGGTTTGGGAAAAATGACTTTTTACTTCATGCTAAGAATGTGGCAACTGAAGTAGACTTCATAATCCAGTTCAATTTTTAAGAAAACTAGGAAAAAGGTGAGCAATAAGACTTGCCTGTGTGTAACATGCATGAAATTGGTATTCATTATCCCAGACTGTCTGTTGCACAAAAAGACACTGATCTAATATGTGTCAGGCCATAATATAGAGAATGGAAGATTGCTTGCACTTTCCTCTTCATGGCTGCTCTCTCAGAATTTTCAATCAGATTTTCTGGCAGCAACTTAGGCAGCAATAAAAGTATAACACAAATTTCTCTTCATTTCAAAATGTTACAACAGAGATTAAAATTCCATACTTTGTCAGCAGTCAAATAAAGCAGATAAACCTAGGTAGTGTGAAAACACTGCAAGGTCCATGAACACCAGACTGAATGAAGTATAAAATACATATACTAAATGAAGGTAATTCATTGGTTAACTGGAGCATGTCTCATGTAATCATTAATTTGAAGTTGTTTAGATAAATCACAAACTTCAACATATTTATGAGCATGCAGTTTCAAAACCAATAAGAAATTACAAAATTTAAATCAAGCCTATTAGGCCTGGAAAGGTTAATTGATGGATTTAGCATATGACACTAAAATATAGCAAGAAATAATAAATCAAAAAATAATGGATCCAACTCATATTATAAAGTGCTATATTTATTCGAAGTATTTTTCCTAAATTTCTAGTGCAGCTAGTCTTGAACATGAGAGAAAATTGTGATTCTTTTGTATGTCTTCATTAATCATTAAGTCCAGATTTATGCTGATCAAAACAATCAACATCAATCACAAGTCCAGCATCAATAAGCATATAAGTAACAACTGAACTACTTAAATGCCAGTTGTATGAACTGTTTTTTTCCTGCATGTTGACACTATACTGTTAAACCTTTTTTCATTTTTTCCATATGCAGACATAAATTATCACAGGAAAACAAAAAAAAAAAAAAAGAAAAAAAAGAAAGAAAGAAAGAAAAACTATATTTAAAACTAAACTCCTAATTTGTATTGAAATTCCTTGATGGTGTAAACACAGATAATGTGTAATTCTCTTTTTGATTTACAATCAATTTTTATGTTATCTTAACACAAAGATAAAACAATAATAATCATTGTGCTATATAAATCATACTATTATTTTAAGCTTCTTTCTCTGTGAGTCTTTATGTAGGCTGCAAAAAACTAATGCATTATCTGAAAAGATTTATTCTTGGCATACCTGCATTCTTTCTTAGAGAATATGACAGATCATATTAGGACAAAGGCTGGGTTACAGTACTTTAATAAATATTTGAATTTCAGTAATAGGGCAAGCTGGAGAACGACAATTGTCTTTAGCAAAACACTTTAATACTTAACACTGGACTAAAAATAGATATTTTGTTTGTTTTTAAGTGAAAATGTGCCCAAATACATGTTTCTAAAGGACAGGGGATCACTTTAACTTTACTTCCTTGTGTTTGTGTCTTTCTCTTCCAGGGGTTGGTTTCTATATTTTTCTCATCATTTTGTCATAAATGACTGGAAAGTTTGGGAACTGAAGCTCTCACTATAAAAACTTCTGCATATTATTTTTTCCCCACCTATGTGTCAAATGAAAGAATGTGTTGTAAATAATAGACTGAGATTCAAACATTATGATTAGTGGTTGCAGGCTCTTTTATAACCAAATAAATCATGCAAACAGTATAAAGTTTTTTATTGAAACTTTTAAGTAATTTATATGATCTTATTTTATTTATTGGTTATTTATCTTACACAATTTCATGTTAAAAAAATGCTCCTTCAAAAGTAATCATGCTAAGTAATCAAATGATCACATGGGTAAAAGGAGAGCAATTCTTTTATACTTATTCACTGAAACAATTTATTTGGTGAATTTTTCAGCAAATCTTCCAGTTCCTTTAAAAGGTCTCAGTACCTGGTCATTCAGATATGTATTTCACGTTTCATTCAGGAAAATATTATCTATCATGTTCTTCTCTCTTCCCCTGAAGATTAAAATCTTGAAACACACTGAGTAGTTTATCTACTTGAGTTCTACTTAAGGTAGGACTGATAATAAATCGGAAACAAGCTCTTCCTGTTTATTCCAACACCTTATGGCAATTTATACACACTATGTCTGTTGCTGTTTAGCCAGAAGTTTTGCACTAACTTCATCAGCTTCTTTCTGACAACATAACATGCAAATCCCTTTATTCACTTCTGAACTAAAATCACCTATAAGTGATTCCTTCCTCAAGAAGGAAATATTGCCATCACAGCAGTTTCCCAAGGTTCATTTGGAAAGGCAGCATTTTCAAACTAGCCAATCTTTATATGCCATACAAAGTTTGTTTGAATTTCTTTTCGTTCATATCCAAGTGTGGCATAGGGATTTCTTTTTATCAAGCAAGAGTTAATAAGCTATTTCTTGTTTTCTTCATACTGAAATTCTAAAGCATATATAATCATGGCTCAGCTTTTCCTTTGAAATTACAGAAGCTTGTTTTTGTTTATGGTCTGTCTGAAGTCTGTATAACAGACTGTCCAGGCCATACAACAGTTTGTTTTCCAGTCTGTTTAGATGATGTAGTGTTATCTGCAGTTGTTTATTTATTTGTATTTCATTTTTAGGGGAATCTGGTATGCACCAGACATCTCTGTTCTGA
>NW_008655443.1:48584-53330 GCF_000695815.1 Acanthisitta chloris | reverse complement strand
GCATTCCTGTCTTAGTTTCTTTTTGTACTTTCATTTTATTTGTTCCACAAAAAAACAAAGGAAGCCTGGCCTAGCCTTAACAGTACTCTAGTGTTACATATGCAATGTTTCTTACTATTTACAAGCTTGTTATTTTAGAATGTTGCTACAGAGAATAATTTTTGCAGGTTAGATATTTCCTCCAATACCTCACTTGTAGTGTATAAGGACCTCTGTTTTATGTTTAAAAACAAACATTGTTCAACTGTTAGTAATATTAATACTCTTAATCAAGTATATAAACATCTGACACAAAAAAAAAAAAGGATAAAACCATAAACCATCCTTTCAGGCTTATTTTAAGGTCAATCTTTGCTTGTTGTTTGTATAATGACAGTATTTACATTGGGAAAAGCAAGCAAAAGAAGTCTTTTAAAAACCCTTTATCTAAAGATAAAAACACTCAAATGAAGTTCAAGTATTTGATAAATTAAGGTAATATCCTACTAGTTTTTAAATTATTTATCTTAACCTGGTGAAATTTAGCCTGGGATACTTAGACTTTAAGCTGGTGAAGCAATAAAAAATATTAGTTCAGTACAGTTAAGTTTCCAGATTATTAACAGGACAAACAGAAAGCTTACCCAGAGGAAGAAATATCCAGAATATTATATGGCTATGATTATACTTTTGAAGTCAGAAAACTTCTGACTGTCTCTTGGTAAGGATACAGAAGACACCAAGAAGCTAAGTAGCAGCCAACACAGATTTGTCAAGAACAAATTATGTCATTTCAAAGAAACTTCAATCTGCAGTAAGGGAGAAAAAAAGATTTGTTGTCATATACCATAATGTAAGTAATGTATGTGACACTGCCGCACATCATGTTCTCACTACAAAATGAGTGAAAATTCATCTAGATCAAAATATTGTGAGCTGCATGTACAATCAACTGGAGATTCAAACTGAAAAAGTAGGTATCATGGTGCAGTGTCAAAATAGAAAGTTGTGTCAAGTGCTGTTCGACAAAAGTCTGCTCTGAAACTGACATTATTTAATATTTTCATTAATTATATGGACAGTGAAATACAGGCAATGTTTATTAAATTTACAGATGATACCAACTCTGAACAGATGGCAGCACATTGAAGCACAGGGTTAGAATTCAAAATTATTTATAAAAGGGGAAAATAGTATAGAGTAAATAGAGTGCAATTCAAAGTGGATCAAGAGCAAAATATCACTTTATAGTAGGTATAAATAACCACATGCACAATATTGAAATCAATGAGTTAGCAGTGCTGCTGAAAAATGCTGAATTACTGTCTAGCTTAGTGGGTGTGTAGCATGGTTTGATATAGCCTATGGTATTTTGCCTGCCCTCCAGAAAAGCATGTCACCATTGGCTGTGTCATGCCTTGAGGACACATCTGCATATGCTAGGGCATCTCAAATGGCCCTTGACATCTGTGTTTGTGGGCAACAGAACTCAGCCTTAAATAAATTCAGCCAATGGAGCCCAGAGGGCTATTTAGCTCACCTGAAAGTATGCATATACACACCATCAAGTAAATAGCTCTCCAGGCTACACTGGGTTTGGTTCAGTGACCTCTGGATGCCATTTCAGGAAAGCACAGGTTTCTCATTGGTGTTGTACCATACCTAGAAGTCCCATCTGGATTGTTCAGACACATTAGGTACTTCAGATGACATTTGGCACCCACGTGTGGGCAGCTAAATCAGACCTCACATTTCCAGTGGCTCTTTCAGATTCACGAGACTTTGTCTATAAAGACAGCATTTCAGTTGTGTGTGTATATGTGTCAGAGATCTGGCAGACACACTTAGATATTTAGTCTTGTGCAGTTTGATATGCATTCCATCCTGACATAATGAAAGGACTCTATTTGGTGACATCATCAAGACTGAACAAATGTAAAAGAAAAGAAGAATCTAGAGAAATTTGTTATCTGGAAAATTTTCAGTCCTAAAAATGTAGGAAAGGTTGCAAGCGAAGACTGATTTCCTGTCCATGTAACAAGGACAAGTACTGCTCCTAAATTGTAGGAAGTTAAATTTAGTTTAGGAAGAACAACTTTTGATCTGTACAGTGGGTGAAGCTTTTCTTGGAATATTGTGGAATGTCTATCAGTAGAAGTTTCCAAAAACAAGTTAGAGAAATAGCTAACAGGAATTATTTAAGTCTAGTTTATCCTGTCTAAAGGACAGACTATTAGACCTCTCATAATGCCTTTCAATCTGATTCTGTGAGTGTATAATCTTAAAGTATAATTGAGATCATTTATCTTCCTTCTTTTATGCTTTGGTCTTTATATTGGTCTTGATACTGTTGACATTTAAATTATCATCATTTAGGTTTTGAGTTACCATTATAACTAGAATATGACAAGTCATACTTCTTATAGTTGTATGTACAGAATGGCTGTCTCTAGACAAACAGCACTTCACAACTCTCTACTTTTATCAGTTTGACAGAGGAAGAATCTAAGCATCTTTGTGGGGAGCAGGGTATGGTGCAGGGAGCAGGTCTTGCACATTTTATGAGAGCAATTACAGCTGCACAGAGATTTTCAAACCGTGCAAAAAAGGAAATAACCAAAGTTAGGACTATAAAAAAACCAGACATTGTCAGGACAGACCTAACTTAGGTTTTCTTGAAGATTAATGCCTGAGTGTGTATAACTACAAAAATACATCTAGAATTACTCAATTGGATAAATTCACAGAAAAAAAAAAAAGTGTGACTACAATGTTATTCTGAAAACATCAAAGATAAGAGACCTCAGTAATTCTTAGAATCGTAGAATCATCAAGATTGGAAGAGACCTTTAAGACCATCAGCCTGCCATTCTGCTGTAACCCCAAAACTCTAAACCACATCCTCCAGGGTCAGATCCAGATGCATCTAAAACACTTCCAGGGTTAGTGACTCCACCACCTCTCTGGCAACCTACTCCAGTGCCTTACCACCCTAACAGGGAAAAAAATTTTCCTAACAATTAATCTGAATCTCCCCAGTCTCAGTTTATGACAATTTCCTCTAGTCTGCTCCCTGCAGGCATGGTAGAGATACCATCCCCCACCTCTCTACAAAGCCCTTTCAGGTAGTTATAGAGAGCCATGAGGTCACCCCTGAGCTGCCTCTTCTCAAGGCTAAACAAACCCAACTTCCTCAGCCATTCCTCATACGACATGTGTTCTAAACCTTTTATGAGACTTGTTGTCCCTCACTGGACTTGCTCCAATGTCTCAACGTCCTTTTTTAAGTGAGTGGCTCAAAACTGAGCACAGTACTTGAGGTGTGGCCTCAACAATGCCAAGTACATGGGGATGATCACTTCCCTAGTCCTGCTGGCTATACTATTCCTGATACAGGACAAGATGCCATTGGCCTTCTTGGCCACCTGGGCACACTGATGGCTCATATTGAGCCAGCTGTCAAACAGCGCTCCCAAATCCCTTTCTGACAAACAACTCTTGAGCCTCTCCTCCCCCAGCCTGTAGCACTGCACGGGGTTATTGTGTCCCAAGTGCAGGACACGACACTTCGCTTTATTTAACCTCATGTCCTCAGCCCACTGATCAAGTCAGTTCAAGCCTCTCTGTAGAGCTTTCCTACCCTCAGGCAGAACAACACTCCTACCCAACTAAGTGTCATCTGCAAATTTGCTGAGAGGGCACTCAATTCCCATGTTCAAATCATTAGTAAAGATGTTAAATAGGCCCCAATACCACAACACTCCTACCCAACTAAGTGTCATCTGCAAATTTGCTGAGAGGGCACTCAATTCCCATGTTCAAATCATTAGTAAAGATGTTAAATAGGACTGGCCCCAATACCAAGCTTTGGGGAACACCACTAGTGACTGGCTGCCAAAATAATTGGTACAGATAGAAAACTGAAAGAAAGTACCGGCAAGAATTTTCCGCTTTATATTTTTTAGCAACCATTTATATTAAACCATGCCTAAACTGGGAAAATCACTAGCTATTACTGCCTCAGTTCCCATCTAACAATTTTATTGTCCACCACTTTTTTTCTCTTTCTCCCTTAGGTTCAAAGGGTTTTGGATGTCTGTAACACCTATGCCTTCCACAGTGCATCGAGGGTACAATTCTGTACATGGAAAACTGATGGGATATTACAGTTCTGCGCTGGGATGTTGACATTGGCTCATTACAGGGATGTAGTCCTCTGTCTGCCAAAGTACGGTGAACCAAATATCTGGTCAGTGACTCTGAAGATATCTGATTTGGAAGACATTTAAGTCTATTCTTATATCCTGGGGAGCATATTTAGGGCACTAGGTACTCTATTCTATCAGTGCACACTGCCTTTGCTTATTTGAACCTGTAGCTGTCATTTGCTTTCTTTATAGAATCATCATCTACCTCTGAATCAAGATCCCTTCTGAACCAATAGCTTCACAGTCTGACTCTGTCTCTTACAATTATTTGCTAAACTGTAGCTGTTAAGGAATGTAGGCTCACTGAGCTAAGCATCTGCCAGGAGCTATTTGGCATACAGTCAGGATGAGACTGCTACAGAGGCAGTATCAATAGACAAACCAACTTCTGCAGTAAATGTGTGGCCCTTGCCTTATTTATATGCTGTGTCTCTCCATGTGTATTTTACATGCAATCTAGCCAACAAAAGTAGAGGGAGGCTTTCCCCTATTGTCTGGTACTTTGCTGAGATTCTTTCTCCAGCAGATCCTGGCAGATCTTCCCACAGACCTTGTTGTA
>NW_008655443.1:32674-48566 GCF_000695815.1 Acanthisitta chloris | reverse complement strand
GAAAGAGAAAAATTCAATGTGCTGGCCTCTAAAGGCACTGCAGAGAACTCCAGATAAGTCCAAAAGTAGTCCTTGTCCCTGGATAAGCATAGTGCAAAATGCAGTACAGCATTTTCAGCAAGTTTAGAGCATTAGTGAACCCACCTTTTTGCTATGCTGCCTTCAGAACAAATTAGATTGAAAAAAATGAGTTTTCAAAGCACTTGCAATTCTGTGGATGAGTTCAGCCACTCAGAGCATCCTTTTTCTCTTGATTAATATCACATAGGCATTTATTCTAATACTGATCTTCATCCACAATCAAGGTCTAACTTTCCACAAGCCAAAATATCTGGGAAATGCTATCTTTTTTGCAATAATGGGGACCATTCTTTATGTCTTACTTTAAATACTCCTCCAATATATAGTAGCCTTTGTAAATTTTTCTTTCAGTTTATCCAAGAAAAAAAGCATATGAGTTTAGCATATAAAATATTGAATATAATTTCTGACATAAAATTAAAGCAGTAATTACCTGACTATTGTTTCTACCCCAGTTCTGGTTAGTTAGCAGAGGAATAGCTCCATTGCATTCCTTTCCTAGACTATATTTTCTCTACTTCAAATATGTGAACTGTGTTAAGGAGTAGACATCAGCTCTTTCCTGTGAAAGGCAGAGAACACCAGTGAGCAGTCACTAAAGAGTCCTGGCATCTCTTTATTCAGGAGGAAAGCCCAATACAGAATAGGAAGGAAACCTAGACAAGAGTGTGGGTGGTTTGGTTTCTTTTCCATTTTTCTCCCTACAGAGCCAAAAATTTGTATCTCAGAGTGATTCAGCTGAAGTTGTTTCCTTTAGAATATCTGGGGTCCTTTCCGGAACCCTTCTGAAGATTTATGACATTTCTTATCAAAAGTTTAGACAACACTTTAGATCTAAGGAAAGATATCTGAATCTACACTCTAAAATGTCAGCAAAATAAATGCCAAATACTGAAAGGTGTTGCTGTATCCATCAGTCAAGACTATAATTTGACACTAAGAAACAATAAGCCAGCATGACGTTCCACTATTCTCAAAGCAACTCTTGGCCCATGACACACTTCTTAAACCCCTTCTGCACAACCCACTTAGGCACATATGTCCTCTTCTCCCATCTGCTCAGCATTTCACCATTACCTCCAATGCCTGTGTCTAACTGTATGATTGGATTTTCCATGCATAGCAGCACTTAAGTATCTTAAACCTCCTACTCAAGTTTTTTTTCTTCCAAATACAGTTATTTATTTGCAAAAACTCAAGATCTGAAAGTCTGTCTGTTATGCTTCACTGAAAGCTTAGATGCCTGAGCCTATCAAAGATGAGAGCCTTCACAGATATTGGTTTGCTGGACAACAGCCATCCATCCAAATTCCAGTCCTAAACATAACATCAGAGTGTAGAGTTCATTCTGCTAATAGGATGTAATGAAGTCTCATATATTTATACAAGTCCTCAAATAAGCTCATAGATTGCAAGAAAATATGGTATTTTATTTATTTACTCTTTACAGGTTCTTTTGATGACTTCATAGGAGATTAAGTATGGACTATGAAAGCAATCGTAATGATTCCTGAAGAAACATGAAACTCAGATCTCTACATACAGCTGAACCCATTTTTCTTCTCATAAAATGCACAGACAATTTTCCATTTAGAGGCTTGCTCCAAAAGTTAAGGTACATTGAATGAAATTCCTTCTCAAAAACAGGGTAAAGAAGTTGGAAGAAAATTATCAAGAACAAGGTAAGGACCAAGTAATGCAAAATTTTAATTTGAACCTGCTGACAGACCAAGAAATGAAATAGAAGTTGACAATCTTTTCTACTAAATTCTGTGTTGAACTCATAAAAATTAAAAACTAAACACAACTTATTGTCCTGGGCTTCATTATAATCAATTGTGTAGGGGAGGAAGACAGAATTAGAGCAGAATAACAGTGTGTTAGGAAATGGGGAAGCAAAAATGCAGCCAAATGGGTGTAAAAATAAGTACTGTTCGAATGCTAGACCTGACTCATCCCTTCAGCAGATGATGGTGCCTGTGGCACTGTCAGGATCACTCCTGGCACTCAAAGGATTATTGTGTAGGGGAATGCAATAGTAGCAATGCAATAGTGGTAAAGATGGAGAGTGCATATCACAGTACTTCCCCATGTTTCCTGAAATACCTACAAATTGTTAGTCATAGTGAGCCTGAGCAAGAAAAAGCTGCTGTGACAATGCTGAATGGGGGAAAAGGGGACTTCTAGCCCACAGTAAACTATGTCAGAGCCAGGGAAAACTGGAAGGGAAAGATAAGAGGAGAGCAGATGTTTGACACTCGGTACTAGAGAGGAAACCTATACTGTGGCTGTTGAAATGGAGAGATCCCCTGTGAGAACCATGTCTTAGAAAGCAGCTGCCAAGTCAAATAGCCATTAAATCTCAGCAGAAACAAACATCATCACACTATGCTGTGTGTCTTTAGTAGACCCAACAGCAGTTCACACTGGGCTAGTATCAATTTTACTATACTAAGCCTGGACAAAAACACAGGTCAGAGCGACAAAACCATGCACTTTTAATTAAGTGGTTTTAAATGAAATTAAAAATGTACTTCAAAAAAAAAAAGAATGAAAAATTCTGGAAAGGTAGCTTGTGAAATTGAACTCATGTTCTTTGTTATAGGTTTCACCTTGTTACTCTGTCTTGCCCCCATATTTTTCTGAGAAGAATTTAAATGACATTGTATCTTTACTAGTGCAAAGTATGTCTTCCAGTTAGGGATACTGAGGATTTTTGCTATCTCTGGTGCCTTCTCAGTTGCTCCTGAATACCTAGGCAAGATGGTATGACAATACTTCATGGATCTGGTCATTCTTTGTGTGCAGAGAAATCCTGTCAGGTAGTTAGGGAAATGAGAAATGCACAAAGTTTCATTTCAAAACACTTGTTATATATTTTGCTGGGAGAGAGAAAAAGTCTAGCTATCCCAAGGCACACGTGTCTAATTTCAGTCTGGTAATTAGCAACCAGTACAGAGTAGTAGGAGGGAAATTATCTACTACATTAATTCAGCTGATACCTAGAATAATGTGAACAATTTCCTCTTCTATGTCATAACAGAGAGGTTAAAACTAAGTAAAAATGGAAAGAGAAGGTTCAGATTTTGGATCATGCAAGCATGCATGGAAACAAAGAAGACATCTTTAATATCAAAAAGGGAAGATATGCTGCTGATACTGTAACATATTTTCATGCCCAGACAGGCAAAGTACATTGACCAATTACAAAAAATTCTATGCTTAAACAAACAAGCCACAAAACCCCCCAAATCTACCCTTTCCCTTCCTTAATAATCCAGGATCTTTATATTTTCTGCCTCTATCAATCAGATTTCTATCCTGTTTCTTCTAACTGGTGCCTTCTTTTCATTTGTGAGGTAAGAGAAAGTAGGGTCTTTCTGATTGTCTTACTGATGGCAATGAAAATTCCACACTGTGGTTGCAGACAATCCCTTTTTCTTGGCTGAATAATAAGTGGAAGCATTGTATTCTCTTTCTTCAGCAGTAAACAGGAAGGAGATGAAGAATATTTCTTGAAATGCCATGACAGTGGCAAATCATAGCAGATGACTTAATGTAGGCCATTGATTCTTGCTGATTTCTGATAAGCTGTCCTGGAGAAAGCTGTATAAGAGGATCCAGGGTTGAAAAGCTAACTAGATCTTGCTGTGATGGCTGGACATGTAGAAAGTAAAAGGAATAATATCTCTGTGATTGATAGATTTGAGGAAAACAGTCCTAGGGGTAAGAGTCAATAGAATTGGAAAGTGTGAATTATAAAAAAGTACAGAAATGATAGTTCCTTTGAGACAGGAACAAGAAACTGATGAATTGCTGAAGAACAGGAAGAAGTTGACAGACCTTGGAGAGAAGAGACATAATAAGGAATTTATAGATATCCTTTGGGTGCCTATTATGCCTAGGCCAAATCAGGTATTGCTGATTGAGGCTACACACATTTTAAGGAGCCAATGCATTACTTGGTTTGAATAAAAAGGACATATGGGAAAAAGATTGCATGAATAGCGTATAATATAAAATTAACTGTAATTGGGGTAGATGCATGACTAAGGGCAAAATGAGAACAAGCAAGGAAAATGCCATGGCCCAGATCCAACAAAATATTTATGCTTTCAACTTCTGACTGCTAACATTAGATGGTAATAGCTTTCACAGCAGGTAAGCTCATAAATCATTTGTTGAATCTAAGCCTAAGGCTGTTGCATGTTAATCCAATGATTTTAAAAGTGAGGTTTACTGAACATATATACAAATTTTCAAAATTTAGTTAATAATATCACAATTATATAGGCTAGGGGAGTCATGTTTGTCCCTCCTGGAAAAGCAACAGCTTTGGGGTGAGCCAACAGCAGCCCTCCCTTTCCTATGAGGAAGTTAATGCAGAGTGTGGAGCCAGGCTCTTCACAGCTGTGCAAGATGGGAGGACAAGAGAGAGTGGGCATAATTTGCAATGAGAGGTTTGGGCTGCATGTCAGGAAAAGCTTTGTCATGATGGAGACGCCACGTGGGGAAACAGGTTGTCCAGAGAAGTGCATTCATCTTTGAGATCTTCAAGGCTCAACTAGGTAAAGTCTCTAGTAACCTGATCTGATCTCAGAGCTAATCCTATTTTGAGCAGGAGTTTGGAATAAATAGCTTCCTGAGATCCCTTACAAATTCAATCATATGATCCTATGATCTCATGAAAAGACTTTTCACCACTTCAAGGTACAATTGCTGCTTTCTTAGGAAAAATTCTAATGCTATTTTTTTAATATCATGAAGGTATGTGGCTATGTGTGTTTGTCTAGCTAGGATTCCCTTTCATAAGATATCTTATTTAATAATTTTTAGGGCATGAAGGGACATAAAAGGAGCACAAAAGCAAAAAAATAATGTATGAGAGCCTGTATGTATCATAGTGCAATAACTGTAAAAGTAACCATCAGAATGGGTTAAAAAATAAAAGTTAATAATAAAGTAGAATGAAGCTCCAAATTTAAATATGTTCCATGTGAAGAAAACACAAGACTGCAGAAAGAAATTGTCATGTGTTGCAGTAGCAGCAATGTTAATGTCTAAGTAATCTCAGAACAAAAATTGAGGCCACTAAGACATTGAAAAGCAAAGACCTCTTGGAGATCCTAGGTTAGTGCAGAGGAATTTTCTGGACAATTTTCCTACACATGGTCATCTAAAATCCACTTAACCTGCACATTAAAGAGCCAATATGATCTCTGCAAGTTGACAACCTGGATTTTATGTGGTATAAATTTTAAAAAAATGTAGAAAGAGTATTTCAAACAATGACTGTCACATCCCTATGAGCAATAACTGGTGGCATGAATAAAACAGGTATTTCATGACCATAATAACTGAGAGGTGGACAGAAATATTCTGGACCAGCTACAGACCTACCAAGATGATTTTCTGATATTGATAGTTTGTTCTTCTGTATTGATGCATTATAAGCTAAGTCAGCCAGTAAGTACTTCAGAATATGTAACAGCTCTTTAGGAGCCATTAAAGCATATTGAACTAATGACCCATGGATAATCAATGTGCCTCATTCACTTAATGATGAATCCTTCATTCTAGTTCCTTTGAACATATTACATTTACTTTTCTTTTTGTTAATAAAAAGTGGACATTAATTATGTCTCAAATACTATAAAAATCCTATTGAACACCTGCATTATACAAATACTCTTTTTATCTTCTTTGTTTGGTTTAGAATATTTTCATAAAATAAAAACTATTATTTTTCCTGATTTTTTTTTTAATTACCTATTTCTTTGTCCTGGTATACTTCCATATTAAATACTTAGGTTGTAAATTTTATCATATTTCAGTTCACTGTCATCATCGTTAATGAAATAGCAAATTCATGTCCTGGATTCAAGGCCAAACATATCCTTGTCAGAGGAGATAAAAGAAAAATAGAGGTGTCGCCTTCAAATGCTGACTTTTAAAAACTTTGTCAACTGGCAAAAATATTTGAATAGAGTTGTTGCTGAATATAGTGTTGAGCAGTGTTGCTGAAACACTTGATGATAATCAGACAGACATTTAATCTTCTGCGCTGGTCAACAGCAGATCTTCCTCCTGAGCAGTCTCGTAGCTAAAAAACCCTCAAACCAACAACCAAAACAACAAATGACAACAACAACAAGAACAAAAACCCAAAAATACACAAAACAAAACCACAAAACCCCACAAACAAACAAACTCCAACCAAAACCCAACCCAAAACACTGCCATAGAACTGAAGGGAAAAAAAATTAAATACCAGGAACCAAGGTGGTATGAAATAAAGATGGACAATGAAATAATTATGACTATTCCTGGATTACATAAAGTAATTGTTGCAAAATCAAGGAATCTGACTTTCAAACCCAGTGTGTTGCCCAAGCAACCAGCTCTCTGTGGCTAAACAATTGAAATCTACATATCTATGACTCCATGAAAAATGTTAAGTGATATCATCACAATTTTAGTTAGGTTGGGATTTTCCTATTTCTTTCTAGTGCAAGGATGCTAAAAGGAAAAATTAGTATGCAACTAAAGCATTTTAGAAACATTATTTCTGACTCTGAATATTAAAACTGGCTATCCAAAACAGTAGCACGATAAAGACCATAAGGAACAGCTCTGATTCTGACTCTTTTTGCTTTACCTCTTTCCACTTCACTACAGTCAGTCTGATACGTTCAAAATCTTTATGCATAAAGAGTAGACACACCTTACATAAATATAAACCCAAGAACTTATCATTACTATAATTGAAATCTTAAAAGTCTAATCATTATTAGTCCATACTTAATTGTAATAGAAAATGAAAGAATAATAATGCAATTAAAACTGTTGTACTTGCACTGTTTCTATCCCTTTTTCTGCTCTTATGCTCATGATTTTCCTGCTCCTTGGGATCTTAGGGCAAGTGTTTAATTTCTTTGAGGATGTGTGGGGGCACTGTTATGGTGAATTGTCAGCATCTGGAGTCCTTCAGTGGAACATTTATGTTGATGGTTTCTTCTTCACTTTATGGTTCACTTAGGGTAATTTTTGAGTTTGCTAACTTGTTTATACACTTCTGCAGGTTTTCTGCTGGTCTGGAACTCCACCTTACATCCAAATTTACTTATGTGGTACTCTTTACATATAGCTAGATACTATTTCTTTATTTTTTTTTAAGCCCTAAAACCAGTTTTTCCCAGATCTTCATTTCTCTAACCGATCATAGGTGAGTTGTTTATTACCATAGGATCTGAAGTGCCATCCTGTGACCCATCTCCTATCCCTATGACAAATCATGTGACCCCACTTCTCAAGCCCTCTTCTGTTGTACCAGGACTGTATTTCTGTACCGTATGTCATCACCTTAGTACCATAAATATTGCATTCTGCATAGAACTGCTTGTTTCTGCTATCTGTAGAAAACAATGGTTTCACTATACACACACAACAAAATAAAACAAATTAGCTACAGACCCTCAGCCAATTAGAAAAATTACTATGGCAGCTAAAGGCAAGTAAAGCTCAAGTCAGACTTTATCTTTGCTTATTAACAGCAGAGTTTAGCAAATAACAGCTAATAGGGAGAAGAGTAATAAAGGTACTGTGTAGTGCATATTCAGTCATCTACTCCTTTTGCAAAATGAATACTTATTCTAGAGTTTTAAGATCTTTCAAATTTTAAGGAGCTGTCTATATTACTGCATTACTACTACATTTCATTATTATAATAAACCTTTCCTGGTAAATAACTGGGTAATAAATATTCTTTCTCCCACCCTCCACTAAACATACATGATTAAGTTCCTGGATGGCACCATGAAATCTTTTGCTTCTTTATATTACCTTCATATTTTAGATAGGTGGTACTCCTATTTTATAATGTGATATGACTAGTTGTGATGACCCTTTGCAGACTTTTTTCAACAGAGTCCTTGATCTTGCTACCCCTACAGTTCAACAACACTGAATTTGTTATCATGCCACAAAGCCTATCTGTTTATCCAGTCTTTTTCCAAGGATATTGGTTAAAGAAGAGCCGTACAAACTTGCCTATGGCAAGTGAATGTGCTTTCCTCAGTATTTGCAGTATGTCTTATTCTTCTCCCCTCTTCCTAGAGGGATAGATGCTGGAATGCTGTGACATCTGAGGTAGCTTATGTTGTTTTCTAAAGAAATTGGCATGATTTTGTAAAAAAATCACTTTAGGTGACATATTTGCCTTGTTTTTGTATTGTCAAATTTCTGATCTTTATCACTGCATCAAAATTTATTTTAGTATTTCTGTGCAAAATTATCAAAATTGCTCACTGAACAATAATAATTTTTAACGGAAGATAAAGAGTACCTTTCTTCTGACAAGGGTTGTTTGTCTTTCAGCATCATTAAATAGTCATTTTACCCAAGGAAGTTTCTAAGCATGATTTTCTTGCCTAGGTGTTGAAAAAAAGTGGTAGCCTCAATCCTAGTCCCAGTTTCAAATCATGTATGTGTGGTACATTAACCAGCTATTACAGGAGGAATATTTTTCTCTCTCAATACCATGCAAAATAGAACAGTTTCAAAAGACTGAGATAAGAACTTAGCCTCCAGAACCAGCATTTTTTTATCCCATCTGAATACAAACATATGCATGAGTTTTTATGGTTTTATGTCAGTTCTTATAGGGTGATAGTTATTATATCAAGATGTGCTGCATGGGTCCCAAATTCCTGCAGATAGAAGATAAGAAGTCAAAGAAGTTCCTATGGAGATCCCTTGGATGCTGCTGAATTATAATAAAGTTATTTTATTGGGGTACTTTAACTGTTGGGTTGTTTTCAACTTAGACATCAAAAATTTTAAACAGGATTATGCATGAATAATACTGTGGTTAACGGAAATTATGCTGCAAAAAGCTGGATTTTCTTTCCTTCGTGCAGAGATAACAGAAAGTTCCATACTTCTGTGTTTGTGGATCCATGCTTTCTTGAAAATGAGCCTCAAGCCAACTCCAATTTTGCACACAAGTATTTGTTCTTTCTAAAACTTGAAAAATAATATTATTGTTTCCTTACCCATACTCCCTAAATGGAAATTACTAACTGCTTTGCCTAAAATAAACACCTAGTAACATATTTATTTCAGCCAAGTTGTTTTAGAACTCAGGGTTTCAAAGGAGAAACATCATTTTAACAGAAAAAAAAGCCCAAAGACTTCCTGAAAAAAAACGATTTTTATTTGCCAGCTGTACAGTCTACTACAAGAAGTGTCTAAACCTGAAAAAATAAAATACTGTACAGCATTTCAGAGCTTTTATACTGTGATTGTAAAATATCTGGGAGGTTTGCCAGACTCAGTCAAAAGAAGAACACAGCATTTTCTCATCACTAATAACAATGACCTGAAGTCACGTTGAAGATTGTAAGGTCAATTTCCCTCTTAAATTGAAAAAAGAAAATAGGGGAACAGATGTGGGTAGTTGCTTCTGTATTTATAAATTGCATGACAGCTGGGTTAGGCTATATCATCTCCAGTTTCTATGAAGTTAAGGTGTTTTTATTGAATCATTCATACTAATCAGATAAAAGTGTTAAGGTGCATTTTTAAGGTATTATACAACATAGACAAAGCAGCCAACTTCATAGTGTACATTTAAAATTGACTATTTTGCTTCATTAAATATGTTCAGATAAGTTTACGAAGTGGCATGCACATTTCAAGGAGAATTTTCTGGGTTTGAATGATCAGTTCTGAATTGGTACAGCATCTAGACACGTGATGATAAAATAAGTATATTTTAAACAGAAGTGCAAATGACAAAGTGTTAATTAAAATTACCTTCTACCAGATATTTGTTTATTTGGTGGGTTTGGGCTTTTTTTTTTGCTTTTTTTCCCCCAATTTGCAATTGCAGAGACAGTAGCTGTGCAACCAACCCCCTGATAACATTTATTCTGCCATTTCACAAGTCTAATTCTAGAAATAGGAATTTTTATGTACACAGAAATTCTCGCTATGCCTTATTTCATATATTAAACTGACCATTTTATCAGATACATAATTTCTTATTACTGACTCATTATGTCTATCTGCTGAAGCACTATTTGCACATGCTACACACCAATATTTTTGGATACTATTTCCTTATATTACATTTACATTAAAATACCAACCATCTGCTTGCTGATGACAGCATCTAAGCAACTCTTTCCTTTAAATCCCAGCATTTTATTTGTAATCCCTTATTGGGTGAAGCATGTAAATCACATTCCACCTCTTTATACTGTGTAATTCATTACATCCAACCCACACATTTTAACATTAGATATAGTAACCTATTAATCCTAGATCTATGAGAAGAAAAAGGAACTTCATGAGCATAGTTTATCTGAAACATCTTAAATGTCTGTTATGGAATGAGATAAATCTTTGATGATGCTTTCTATGTCCTTGACATAAGGAGAGACTAGGTGAATAGTTGGACTTAAAAGATTAACTTCTAACACTTGTATTGGAGTACCAAACAAGAGCTTAGAAGCGAAGTCTCAATTAACTAAGACTGAGAGATAAACATTTTTCTAATCTTCAGCCAAGCATTTGATCCATGGTTTCTCTGACCTAGGTGATGTGTGCATCAATTATTTCAGAAAAACATTTTGAGGAATATGCTAAAGTACTTTTAATAGTTACTGAACAACAGTGGGCAGAGAGTTTGGTGACTCTTCAGAAGGAGCAAACAGCAAAATAAGCAGAATGAATCAGTTTTAGTATATTGTCTTCTTTCTCCCTCGAGTTTTAGAAAAATTGGTAAAATAATTTAAAGCAGCCTTCAGGCAGCTTAAACTTCTGCCATCAACCTTTACACCGCAAATTATCCTAAGTCTCTCTGTCCTTGGATATTTTACAAGGGTCACATTTAGATGTGGGTGACCTGCTTCTGAATGACAACTGAAATATTTAGAATTAGACAAGCCCAAAAAAAATTGCTTTCACAGTACTCCACACAATATAGTACTCAGCCTTTATAAGGTCCATTTGAAGAATGAGCGCTTATTTATTATGGACAGTGCAAGCAAAGGACTTCCATGCCACAGACAGATCAAAGGTCCCAGGTGCACATAGCCCTTGAGCCCACCAAAGGCAATAGTTTTGCTCCCTCACTCTATCTCAGCAGCTGCATCCACTATGGGAGATGGAGGGGAACCAGGGATCCTTGGGTCCCTTTGTAAGACCAGCAGTGGCACTTCCTCCTACTGCAGCCCCCTCAGCCTCCCAGCTGTACTGCATTGGCTCAGTGTTCCTATTAGGGCCTTTGGGCACTACAGTAAACAGTGAGCATTAAGGGATATAACATGCAGCAAAGTCTAACAGTGTTCATGCGTCACTAATTACCATAATGAGAAACTTGTGGCACATCAGCCAAGAAGAATTTGCATTGATTGTTTTTTCCCAGTTCTTGAGATAGAATAAGAAGAATTCCCATGGGTCTGCACCTGACCTTGAGGGCTTCTTTTCCTCCTTCTGTGTGTAGATATTCTTTACAGGTGCACGTAAGGCAGATGAATAAACAGGGATTCAAACCAAGAAATGGTTCATCTTCTAATATGCCTTCCTACTGTGTGTATATATAAATTCTGATTCTGATTACAGAAAAGAAATGTTTACATTTCATCTGATTTCAGTTGGCACAGGCACACTGAAGAGCAACTGCTGTTTTCATGCTCTGCTCCTGGTTCACTGTAAGGCCCAGCTGCATGTTAGCTATTGATTTTAGACACTTCTGCTGTTGATTACAAATAGTGACTCATGAAACACAGATTCCTACTCCACTAATACAGGGTTAATATTAGAATAAATTGAAGACTAAATGTTCATTAAACACTACTATTAGTTAGAACAACTTCTTACCAACAGAGTGTTTTGTTGAAACCTGTCTTCTGTGATGAATCTATGCTTACTGGAGACAAGGCAACAAAGAAAGTTTCTGGAGCACAAGATATTATACTGAAAGGCCTCCCAGGTCATTGATTCCTATCCCCTGCTCTAACAGGCATTTCCTGCATCCTATAATCCCATTCAGAAATGTAATAAGATCCACTTTAAAGCTGCTTAAGTTGTTTCCCTTTGTTACTCTTATTGGAAGGCAGTTCCAGACAGGTGGAAGGTGGCTAGACAGTTCTATTGATCTCTAAATTCCCTGGAAATTCTATTAATAAAATGTTAAGCATTTTGTTAAGGATTTCCAAGTGGGTGTTTCTGATTGCTCAATACATAACAATTGTTCTGCTGATAACAATCCTCTGTGTGTTTCATTTATAATGATCCATTTAATTTTCTTTGTAATAATAACATATTGCCATTTCATGCAGCTGTTACATGCACTTCATGAGTGTTCCACAGCTTTTTTTAAAAATAACAGACTCAGTCCTTTGAGTTGCCAAGCATCTTATCTCTGATTTCAGTGAAAGAGCCTTAAGCAATACCCTAAGGTAAGCACTGTATCCAAGGACCTTGTTTCAGATATACATTCTTCTTTCTTTAGTCATGTATTTCACACAGAATCACACAGAATGGCTGAGTTAGGAAGGAACTTCTGGAGATCATCTAGTTGAGCTTCCCTGCTAAAGCAGGGTCACCCCACAGCATGTTGCAGAGTCATGTCTACTCTGGGCAGCCTGTTCCAGCGCTCTGTCACCCACAGAGTAAAGAATTTTGTCCTCACATTCAGATGACACTTCCTGTTATTTCAGTTTGTGCCTGTTGCCCTTTGTCTTGTCTCTGGACACAACTGAAGAGAGACTGGTCCCCCATGTTTGACACCTACCCTGAAGATATTTCTATGCATTGATAAGATTCCCTCTCAGTTGTCTCTTCTCCAGGCTAAACTGGCCCAGCTCTTTCAGTTTAAGGGAGATGCTCCAGTCCCCTAAACATCTTCAGAGCCCTCTGCTGGACCCTCTCCTGTAGTTTCTTGTCTTGAACTGTGGGGATGCAGAACTGGACAAAGCACTTCAGATGTGGCCTCACCAGAGCTGACTAGAGGGGCAGGATCACTTCCCACAACCTGCTGGCAATGCTCTTCCCAATGCACCCCAGAACAACATTAGCCTTCTGGGCCACGAGAACACACTGCTGGCTCACAGACAGCTTATTGTTCACCAGGACCCCCAGATCCTTCTCCACAAAGCTGCTTTCCAGCAAGTCAACCCCTAGCTTGTACTGGTGCAAGGAGTTGTTGCTCCACAAGTGCAGGACCCTGCACTTGCCTTATTTGAACTTCACTAGGCTCCTCTTCACCCAATTCTCCTTGTCTCAATGAATGGCAGCACAGTCTTCTGGTGTGTCAGCCACTCCTTGTAGTTCTGTATCATCTGCACACTTGCTGAGGGTACTCTCTGTCTGTTCATCCAGGTCTCTGGTGAATACATTGAGCTATACTGGACCCAGTACTGAACCCTGTGGAACACTGCTAGCTACAGGCCTCCAACTAGACTCTGCACGTCTCATCATAACCCTCTGAGTTCTCAATCCAATCCACCTCACTGTCAACTCATCTAAGCTTCTTTTCCTCCACATACTCAGAGACAACATCCAGGATGAGTTGTTTCATCACCTTACCAGGGATAGAGTTGAGGCTGACTGGCCTGTAGCTTCCTTCTTCTTGTCCTTTTTGAAGACCGAAGTGACACTAGCTTTCCTCAAGTCCTCAGGCACGCTTCCAGCTCTCCATGACCTTTGAAGATGATGAAGAGTGGTTTAACAATAATATCTGCCAGCTCCCTCAGCACATCAGGGCCCATAGATCTGTGGATGTTAAGTTTGCCTAAGTGATTTCTAACCTGATACTCCCTGACTGAGGGAGCATGTTCCTGGCCTTATCAGTAAAGACTGAAGAAAAGAAGGCATTGAGTAACTCCACCTTCTCTGTATCCTTTTTCACAAGAGCACCCACCTCATTCAGCAATAGGTTCACATTTTCCCTAGTCTTCCTTTTGCTCCTCAGGTACTTGAAGTGCTGTCTTCTTTTCTTTGACATTCCTTGACAGATTGAATTACAAATGGACCTTAGCCTTCCAAATTGCACACCTACATACTCTGTCAATGCTCTTACATTCCTTCAAGTTGGCCTGTCCTTTTTTTCCACGTTGTGTAAACTTCCTTCTTCTGTTTGCATTTTGCCAGCCAACTCCTTGTTCGTCCATGCAGGTCACCTGCTTCCTTTGCTTGGTTCCGTATTCATAGGGATGCAGTGATCTCAAGCTTGGAGCAAGTGATTCTTGAATATTTAGCAGCTTTCTTGGGCCCTTTTTGTCTCTAGGATTTTATACCATGGTATACTACCAAGAAGAACCCTGAAGAGGTCGAAGTCTGCTCTCCTGAAACCTAAGGTAGTGAGCTTGCCGCACAGCCTCCTCACTGACCTAAGGAACTCAAACTCCACCGTTTCATGGTCACTCCAGTTAGGGCTGCCCTTGAACTTCGCATTTACTGCCAGTCCCTCCTTGATAGTGAGAATAAGGTCCCACATAGCACGTCTCCTTGTTGACTCCTCTATCACTTGGAGAAGGAAGTTGCCATCAACTCATTTCAGGAAACTCCTGGATTGCTTATGCCCTGTTGTGTTGTCCCTCCAACAGATATCGGGGTGGTTAAAGTCTGCCATGAGGACTAGGGCTTGTGAACATGAGGCTGCTACTGTGTGTCTGTAGAATGACTCATCCACTCGGTGTTTCTGGTCAGATGGCCTGCAGCAGACCCCCATTATAATATCACCTCTCCCTGCCCATCCTTTAATCTTGACCCATAAGCACTCAGTCAGCTTCTCATCCATGCCAAGGCAGAGCTACATGCACATTAGCTAGTCATTGATGTAGAGGGCAACACCCCCTCCTCATCTCACCTGCCTATCCTTCCAAAAGAGCTTGTATCCCTCCATTCCAAAACTCCAGTCACAGGAGTCACGCCACCATGTCTCCATGATGCCATTAAGATCACAGCCCCACAGGCATGCTGTTTCTGTGCAAAGATGTCATTAATACAATGTCTCAGGATAGCATTTCTAAGGCCATTGTGTTTGGTTTTACTGTACCTTTAACTATTATAGAGCATTTTAAAATAGTTTCACACTTAGCTACAAAGGCCACATTCTGGTTTCAGTTACCTGAGTTTAAATCTGGATTAAAAAGTGAAAAATAAATCACTATGGAATTAATTTTTTAAAAAAGAAAACTAAAATTTTGCCCTGCTTTTTTTAATGATCTTGAACATAAGAGAGCCGGTACCATGTATGGTAGCAGTCTGTCCACTTCCTGTAGTCACACTTGCTGTCATGACTCATTTGACTGCCCATCAACTCTGAAGTGTGGTTAAATTGATGACATACAATCAACAGTGATCTCCATTGCACCATTCCAATGAAAGTAGGTTCTTCTTGCTGTGCTGCATCTAACTTGTAGGATTAAAACTGATCCAGCATTTGGTTTGGCCTCGCATTTGAAGGAAGCAACAGCCTTTTTCTTTAACAGAAAACAAAGTCAAGAATGCCATTGGGAAACAACTAAACCTACATATCAAACTTCTGTGCAAGTACATTCTGCACCTCACTGGTGTTTAGAATACCTGATGATTTTGACTGTTCCCTTTCTATATTTGTCTCTGACACTGCTACAATTATGCATTATTAAGTGAGAACCTGACCTCTTTGAAGTTAATGGAAAAAAGCCTTCCTACTTCTAATATGAGTTATTATCTTTCAGTCAGGTTACTGCATGGATTGAATCTTTTTGCTACCTGCAAGTGCTGTCCTTTGACTTGAAAAGGACTCTGTAAACAT
>NW_008655443.1:24267-32661 GCF_000695815.1 Acanthisitta chloris | reverse complement strand
CTGCTGAAGGATGTGAACATTTTACTTTAAAAAACAGCCTTAAAAAATAACAGCTGGTAATACATCTCATTGGATTATTGTGAAATCATTAATACAGTACAAATTAATATTTGTACTGTGAATCACCTTTGGATGAAAGAAGATGTGTTTAAATGTACAGTATTAAAATAAATCTCCACATGAAATTTATAAGAAAAAAAAAGGTGAGCAATTCAGTTTAATTAGTCTACTAATAAAAAAATTAAAAATGCTTAATAGGGTACAATTTACATTTCTCAATGGAAACCAATATTATGCTTAGATTATAGTCAGGATAATATTATTAGCAGAATGACTGACTCAAATTAATCATGACTGAAAATCTGATTATCACAAGGGATCATGCTGCTACCATAGACTTCACATACTTTTCCTTTTATCTTCTTATTATAGTACCAAATTTCTCCCTCTGTGCAGAGGGTGTACAGGATTTTCAGTTTTCAGTATCTTAAAACTGCTGCTTTGATATTCTAATGCACATCTTGTGAATGACGGGCCTCAAATTAATTTTGTTCTTACAAAGAAGAAACTACAGACAAGGACAACTGTTTTTAATAATATTATTTACAAGGTGATAATATGCAATTTGTTACTTGTCAAAACAGTGGGAATTATGTTCTCATTCTATGTTAAATATAATTAGCTAGTATTTTCCAAAGGATATGTAGACAGAAAAGGTATCTTGTATTTTTAACTTTGTTGCAAATTTCACTGTTTGTCTTCATTTGTTCTTGCTCTCAGAATGCAAAAGTTTAAGTTATGGCTCCAGTATGCTCAAAAGAAATCCATTATAAAGAAACTGGATTTCCTCAGCCTTAAGGCTATGTATCTACATATCCATAAAGATCTTTTAAAGAAAATAATTGTGAACTAGATTATGTACAATGAATTACTATATAAATTTTCTTCTGGGATTATAAAAGAAGAAAAACAAAAGCACTTTTGAGCCTTTGTACCTTTCAAAACAATTTTTCCCTCACATAAACTATGCATAATTCACTCTACATATATTTCTTTTGGCTAATTAAAATAGTTTACAGATTATTTAGCTGGAACACTGAAATGTACTACTTTTATGGTCTTGCTTAATGTAAAGGTTCTCTGCAAGCCTATTGTAAAAATAAGTCCTACCCTAAAGAATTTACAATAAAATGGTGAGAAGGGTATATGAAGTTAAAAGCAGAAAAAGAAGAATAAAAGAGAAGGCTGGTGACATACAATATTTTCTAGTATAGAAAAGTTGTGGGCACAATTTGTAGTAAATCAGACTAGATCTGCTCCTCTAACTGCATTCACCCCAGGGAGGGAAGCTTGGCAGCCAGCCTCAGAAATAGTCTCCTCTAGGGTAGATTAGCTGTATTTGCATGAGCAGTTCTTGGCTTTAGATCCTTTCTGGGCCTTGTATAGTTTATAGAAGGGTCCATTTGTAAATATATATGTGTGTGTGTGTGTGTGTGTGTGTGTGTGTGTGTGTGTATAGCATGTATATAAATATTCATTTATTTATATTTTTGTCGACCCAACTGTGTGTATATATATGCGTGTCCAGAAAATTATTGATGGAAGGGTTGAGGAAAGGATTTTAAATTACTGTGTCTGAAATAATGAGAAAATTGTGTTTCAGCCCACCTGAAAGGTTTTTTATAGCATGAAAATGTGGCCATATGTCACATATCTTGAGGCAGTGACAAAGGACACAGGGGAGTGTACGAAGTTCCCCAGCCTGGTAGACAATAATGAAGGACTGCTCAGGGCAGAGGGAGAAAACCCCCTCACATCTGTAAAATCTACTAAAGCCATTTGTTGGGGTGTGCAATCCACTGAACCATGCTTGGATTTAATTTAGGAGAGAAGTGTTTGGGTCAGAAGAGATCTTAGCAACAAACATTTATAAACCATGGGCAGTCAGTACACTAAGACCAAAACTGAGCAGGAGAAAGAAATTATTTGATACATAAATTATACTAATGAACTCCAAGAAACCCACTGAAATCAGACATTTCTATAAGGATCAATAGTAGGATAAATAATACACAATGAATTTTAAAAAAAGTGTAGTGCCTTTTAAAACATATATAGAATTCACCCCACCTAGATTCAAATGGCTAATAAAATCTTTTTTTATTTTTAGAATTTAAAAACCTGATTGAAGAGACTGAATACAGAGTCTCTCTGGAGACTCTTTCTCCAGAGAGAAATTGTCTCTGGAGAAGCCTGTTTTGCTGTACTAACTATGGAAAAACCTAAAGCAAGCGGAGTCTTAATTATTAAATCCTTCATTTAAAATATCTATAGATGGTTGGTTTCCGAAGCGAGCTGATTATGTACTACAACTCTCACTCTTGCTTCTATTTACATCTGAGGGGTAACTATGCCAAATGAAACTCATAGCAATGGCACGTGTTTCAGGGGAACAAAAACCAACAAACCACAAACAAATAAAAAACCCAAACAAAGAAGAAAGCCCAAAACCGAGTCAGCGGGTGAGGCAGCAGCCACAGAAGGAAATGGAGGGGTCAGCATTTTTGTCCAAACAATGCAGATCCTACCTGTTAGGCATATACCCTTCAAAATACAGACCCTGTGGGGATGCAAAACAATAAAGGGAACCGATCACATCAGCTGCCGAGATACGGCCAATATTTAGCCAAGATTACGAGAATCATGGGGAAAGGAAATGAGTCAAGGGGAAATCTGATATTGCAGTTTAAAGGCCAGAGCATAGACCTGAAAGACAGTAATTATAAAATCTGATCTTGGTGGTTTTTTTATGAATTTTACATTAGATCTCAATGAATTGAATGCTGAAGCAGTCCAGGGAAAAGAAGCTAAAAGGCTTGTCTTCACAGTGCCTAGGATGATAGAAATAAGC
Source organism: Acanthisitta chloris (assembly GCF_000695815.1). Classification (NCBI taxonomy): domain Eukaryota; kingdom Metazoa; phylum Chordata; class Aves; order Passeriformes; family Acanthisittidae; genus Acanthisitta; species Acanthisitta chloris. The sequence goes on along the minus strand of NW_008655443.1, from coordinate 29,750 downwards.
ATGCATGACCAGTTTTCTTCACCCTTACTTTTTTTTCTGGTCCCATGATGCTTCTATTCTTGAGTGTAAAATAAACAAGAAGCTTAGTGGTAAGGGACCTTCATGTTCATCACCTAGCTGCTCCTGTTCTAAGAGGCAGGGCTAGGAGTGCTCTAAGCTAACGTGGCAGAGGAACTGCTTCTTGGAAAAGTGATTTAACCATTAGGATACAATACTCTAGAAGCATCTACATCTGTGACTGCTGAGATCTGTGCCAGACTAAATGTTAGTCGTAAATCTTGCTTATCCTTTCTGCCCAGCATAAGCAATCTAGTGAATCTCCTTGGCATGTGTAGTAACAGGATATTAAATTTAAAAAATAATTTATCTTAAATGGAGAAAACTTGAGAGTTTGCCATCCTGCCATTTTCTGAGACTAAAACATCTCAGTTCTTCCCAGTTTGCTTTCTAGATTCCAAAATGCCTTTAAAGGTCTTACTTTCAGTTTCTTTGTGCCTCAGTTTTCTATGCTTTCTCTCTTTGAACAATAATTACGTTTCCCCGAAAAAGTGAAGGAATTCATATTTGTAAACTGCACTGACACCCATGTAGTGCAGAGCAAACAACAACCTAGATAAAAAGGTTAAAAAGTGAATGCAATATATTTCTAATACTTCTCTCCCTTCATTTATGAAAACAGAGAGTATAATAAGAACTAGCAAAGAGAGCTTTCTGGAAAACCTCTTACTGCCTAAAATAATGAGGAAGTTGCTTGATCATACTAGACATATTACTCAAATGTTTCTATCAAGGTCAGATTCTGGCAAGTGTCATTTTCTATTTCCTCCATGAAGTACTATGTGTTCAAGTTACTGTGCAACTACCCCAGGGCTTGCAGAGTCATTGCATGTAACTTTTCAGAACCATTTTGTCTAACATTTTTATCTACTTTTGTTGCTCCTTTGTTCCAGCTCTACCTGTGTTTCTTCTAATTCTCCATTTCAATTTATGTTGGCCCAGACTCTTTCTAAGCAAGCTCAATGTCCTTAAAGATGCATATGTTAATACCTGTTTAAAGTACACTGGAGAGACTGAAAGCCACACAATTGTTTTGTATATGATATGCTGTGCAAATGAACACAGGCAGAAGACTATATAATTTATAAATGAGATTCAAAATGCATCCCAAATGGATGTTAAAGGATACAAAGCATGCCTATCAAATAAAATAAAGAGAAAAAAGAGAAAACTTTTCTGGTTTTGAGTCATCTGTATATACTGACTCACAGTTATACTCTGGAGTGAAAATTATCTGCATTTCCAAGGTGAAAAGTCATCTGAAAAGCTTTTATTTAATATCACTCAATGTTTTACTGTTATGCCCTAATATGGAAGATGCCTTGTAATGGAAAAGCTACTTTGTGTTAATGGGTGGAATCTAGGAAAAAAAACATAGTTATATATCCTTTCACTTTTTAAGGAAAATAACACTTTCATGTCATCAAAACATCCAGCTTTCACTATATGTTTCACAAACTTCTCCATTACAACCTATGCACTGAATTTCTTACTTGCACTGATAACGATATCACAAAGCCACTGTATGATACTAAAATATTATAGCTGATGCATTAGCTACGTTCTGCTTTTCAATTGTCATTTATTTTGTAATTTCAAAGAGTGTGCTTAAAACACAAAAAGCATTGGCATCTCTACACAGGGACAGAACTCTAATCTTAACAAGATATAGTTCTTTTAAAGCTGTTATTGTTTTAATGTTTTGTAGAGAAATGCCAGTTAACCTGACTGCTGTCCAGGTCCCCTCTCCTTGACAATGGCCAAGGATGATAATATCCCGGAGTCCTAATGCACTGACACTCTGCCGAGGCATGATGTGCTGCTGAATGTGGGGCACTGCAAAGCTAAAGTGGGAGCAAAGGTCATGGATTAGAATGAATTAAGCAAACGTGGATTAAGAAAGATCAATGAGCAGGGACAGACTCATCAGGCTCTGTTTAGATAATCTGCTTGCTCTGACTAACATTTTCTTCTAATGTTACAGCTGAAGAAAATGTACATGAAGCTCACTCTTGTCAGCTTCTGAGAAACTATCAGTAAATCAGGCAGACAAGATAGTACCCCGAAATGTAAAAACTCTGCCAAGGACTGATATTAACCCTGATCCCTAGATACCAAGTACTGTGACTGAAAAGACAAGTCTGCAATCCCAGATGATGAAACCATCAAGTCAGTTGCTCTGGCTCAGTCAGTGCATTACTGAAGAAGAACAGAGAGAGGCAACAAATGATACTGTAGCAAGCTGTGGAAAAGGGCAAGAGGAAAAATCAGAAGGGCATTCTTCAACATTATGCTTTATTAGTGTTGACAGAAATGTTGGCAGAAGAGACCTGTCATTTCAAAGGAAATAGATTGTAGAAAAATATAATCCTACAAACTGATCAGAGAAAATTCTCAGGGTCACAAAAGCTGTGAGAGAAAGTTGAAATGAGTGAAGTTCCTATAAACCGCACAGTGAGTAAGAACATGAAAGTGTGAAGAGAAGAATTAGGACATTTACTGACTATGAGAAGTCTCATAAAGAATTGCATCTGTCAGTCAGTAGAAAAAAAACAGTGTCCTGACTCATGCACATAAGGTTGAAGTGGTTGGAAAAATAACAAGGAAGTCTTACCAAATCTCCCACACTGAGATTTATCTTTTATTGGTACATGCTTCACTAGCTTGCAAAGTTTGTAAAAAACAAAAAAAAAAAAAAAAAGAAAAAGAAAAATCCACCAAAGTGATAAAAAGAAAATATGGTAGATATGATGTTATAGGAACCACCTCAGAAGTGATGACATGAGTGCTGAACACATCTCACCCGGTATGACCTCGTAAGATCTCAGATCCTAACCTCAACCCACTTCTGTTTCCTTAAGTGACACCTGGAGCATAATTACTCTGTATAGTTTAGAAATAGAAGAAACTATTATAGTCAAGTTCCTTTTTTCTCTGCCACTGCAGGATTTTTCTTAGTGGTGCATATTAACTGATTTGACACACTAGATATGTCACAAAGGTGCTAAAGAATTTTACAGATAAACCAATAAGAATTTTGCTCAAGTAACAGTGTACAGCCAGAAACACTACCTATAAAATTAGGAGAAGGGCTGATTTTTCACACAGTTACTTTCCTGTCAGGGAAGAAGATCTTAGAAACTGCAAATGATAAAACAATATATTTAATTTCCTGACACCTGTTCATATGTCCAGAAGACAGGGATGGTTCCAGCACACAAATGAACTGCAGGGGATGTTAAGAAGATATTAAAATCAGAAAACAGTGTCAAAACAATCCTTTATTCATATATTAAATAAAGGACTGAATTTGTCCCTTTATAGCTTGTCAGAACAGAAACTGTTATCTCTCTAAAAACTCACCTATTCTAAAAAGAACAAATAATCTCATGATTCATGTTTGCCTCACACTCAGCTGGCTTTTGTGTTTTTCCAGAGACAGGTAAGAAAAGAAAAGAAAAGAAAAGAAAAGAAAAGAAAAGAAAAGAAAAGAAAAGAAAAGAAAAGAAAAGAAAAGAAAAGAAAAGAAAAGAAAAGAAAAGAAAAGAAAAGAAAAGAAAAGAAAAGAAAAGAAAAGAAAAGAAAAGAAAAGAAAAGAAAAGAAAAGAAAAGAAAAGAAAAGAAAAGAAAAATCAAGTAAATGGGTTTTGGTTTCTCATTCTTCCATATTTTGGTATCCAGTGAAAGACATGGCAAACAGCCAACAAAATGCTCGACCTGAATTCAGTCCAATGTAGATTCTATGATAAAATAGCAGATCAATTCAGGACAAAGATTCACCAGTTCCAGTACCATTCCTTCAATAGTCCTGAGTATGGGAAACAGACTTGCCTGGAGTGGTCCTTTCTCCTGGCATGCTCTTGCAGCAGTAAGAACCTGAGGGACTACCTGAGATGAAGGCTCCAGACTTCTGTGTTCAATAGAGAAAATAGGGCTGTCCTCAGACTTTTTTAGAATCTAATTACACTGCTGGCTTCTGAAACATCTTATGGCAATGAGTTCCACAATTTAATTACAGGCATGGTATGACAAAGTACTTCCCTTGTTTATTCCAAAACTGCTGCATGAAACTTGCATTGAAGGTTCTCTAGATATTGCATTGTGAGAAACAATGAACAGTTAAAGAGTTTACCATACATCTACGATAAAGACCAAATTATCATCCTTCAAACAACTTGAGCTATCTGGTTTCTCATCAGGATCATTCATAACAGAATAGTCTCAAAAAAGTACATAACTCTTCAAAAATTGTTTTTTTGTGAAAAACACAGTACCCTGAAAGGAAAGAGAAATCATAGCAGTTATTTGTTTATGACTTGGGGCTTTTTTGTTTGTTTGTTTTTATATTGACTAAGGAAGCCTTGCTTTTAAACATTTGCACAAGCAGATTTTAATTTATCTAGCCATGGGTATATTCTAAGATATGTGCATTTTCAAATTTCATTAATGCAAGAGTAGAATGATTCCTGAAAGTACAGAGTTCATAATATACATGATTATAAATTCCTTTTGCAATCTGCATACTGCCTTATTCACTCCCTGATATTTAAGTGCACTTATTGAGGGAATGTAAGTGTTATTACAGTGAGTGACATACCATATGGCAAGCAGGATCAGCTGCAGCTTTGCACACTGTTGTCATTTCCCCCCTTGTACTACCTTTTTATGTGATGCAATGTTTTTCTGTGATTGTTCAACAGTCTACTATTTAAGCCTGCCATATCTTAAAATGTCATTTTAGGAGGTTGCAATTGAACCTGCTCACCATAAGTCCGCATTTTTTTCACAGATGTCTATCACACTGTCATCCCACAGGTGCACTCCAACTTTAAAATTTTCCTGTGTCTCATCTTCTAATGTAAGAAAAATTTATTATGCAAGATGAAGAAATTGCAGACAAAAAAGTAAATGCTGCTAAATGTCATTTTACAACACAGTTTGGGCATGCAAATGGAAGCAACCTTAGAGGGTGATAATATTTGCACTCTCAGTAAAATGTGAGGTGCAAATGACAGGGTAAGGGACAGGTCCTGAATAGTAAAGGGTCTCTCCAGAGAAAAAGTAAGAGATATAAATGAGCTGTTTATGGAGAGGTGCCCTTTAATATGGGAAAAATGGGGTTTTTTTATGTGCTTCTGCTCAACTGTCATCAATGAAAATTTTGCAAAACTGAATTCATCCAGAGTTTTATCTTTTGTCTTAAGTGAACTTTCTGCTCTTTTACATGTAGTCTTGTTGCTCCATTCTTAAAATGTCAGAAAATAAGCAATGTAGAATGTATAGGTAAAAAAAGAAGGAAGAAAAGAAGTTAAATAATAATATAACAGTAAAGTATAATCACACATTTAAAGAAAAAGCAAGTTTCTATGACTGTTTCTGCAAGGTTCATGCAACTATGAAGAATGTTCTCTTCTGTCTTCATTTCA